>NC_089587.1:79236207-79434046 GCF_019320115.1 Miscanthus floridulus
ACTTGCCTTATTGCCTGTGATGTTTGTTTTCTTATATCTGAACACATGTCCGTTGTCTATGATGCTTTATGACTGAACTGAATACTTGTCCATTGCCTGTGATGTTTTTGGATTGATCTGAGCACATATTCATTGCCTGTGATGTTTTTTGATTGATCTAAGCACATGCCCATTGGCTGTGATGTTATTTTGATTAATCTGAGCACATGTCCATTGCTTGTGATGTTTTTTATTGATCTGAGAACATATTCAGCTATGGCTTGGTATGTTGTTCATGTTGGGAAGGAGCCTAGGGTCTACTCCAGCTGGGCCGAAGCACATGCTCAAGTAGTTGGTTTCAAAGGAAACTGCTACAAAAAATATGAAACAAGAAATGAAGCTTTGCTAGCTTTCTATGGTGATCAACCTGAAAATCCACCTCCCCTCCAACCTGTCAGTGCACCTCTACTAGAAAATGATGGAAATGACAACTTTCGCTTGTGCCACAGTTCATTTATACTTATAATAACAGTAGTTATTGCCTTGCTAGTAGGTTTTTCCATTTGGAAATTGATGTAATATCTGATGTCAACTAGTGGGTGGTAATATTAACACTACATGCAAGAGGTGACTAGAACTTATTGTATGCAGCCAACCAAACAATGATCCATGCATGGGCTTTTTAAATCTGCAAACACATACATGCAACCAAACACTATCTCAGCCCAGCCTGATTCCACAGATGCATGCAACCAAACAACCCTTACTATATGCATCTGGTCTGAACAAATATAGCCTGGCTGCCTGGAGCTAACCTGGCTGGGCTGGGAAGAGTACCAAACACGCCCCAACGGAACGGACCCTAAGTCCCCCAGACCGTCCACCAGCTAGCTTCCCCGATCCCCAACAGACGAGCGGAGTAGGTGGTCCCCCTCTCCCTCCCTAGCCCGTTTTCCTCCACTCCCGCTCCAGCGTTCTCTCCCTCCCCCTGCCCCGACCGATGCTACATTCCCGCGGCGAGCCGCTCGCCTGCCTCCCCGGGCCCTGGGCTACCCACCCCATCGCCGAGCCGCCTCGCGCCCTCGCCCGGTCCCCCTCCATTTTAACACGACTCTCGTGCCCCGGAGGGAGGGAGAGGAGAGGGGAGTCGTCGTCATCCTGCCCCCGGCGCTCGGGTTATTGGCTCGAGGGATCGCGGTGGATTTGGGGCCCGGGGTGGACTGATTGCTGATGGTATTCTCCGATGGAGGAGGCCGGGAGAGAGCGGGACAGGGCCGTGCCGGCGGAGGATCTTGGCGTCGCCACTAAGGTCAGGTCGAATGTATCTCTGCCCCTGCCAATCTACTGTTTCTCCGTTCATGTTTCTGAGGAGATTGCTGATGGGGATTTGGGGGAGTAATTAGTTATTATGCCCCTGGCCTCTGATTCTGTTTCGGCGTTTTTGCAGTTCCTCTGATAACTAGCTAGTAATACCACTACCATACCCCACCCGCGCTAGCATCCTGCTAATTGCTCTAACGAGATGTGTGAAAGGATTGAATAAATTTGTTGAATCGTAGTTGGAGTCCCCTCAAGAATTACTCTGCCATTTTTAGATTGTCCATGCTCCACATAGACTTCCATGTTCCAGCTGGTTTCTCTGGCTGAATTTAGAAAGGGGCCAAATGGTTTCAAAGTTGGCCCTGGCAGTATAGAATGAGACTAAGAATAAATGACGCATGGCTTGTACATAACTACTTTTGATATAGGGAACAGTCAATATCCACCTTATTTGCCCGTATCAGTCAAGAACTTCGTTTAACCTGTGAGGTATTTTCATCGCACACAATTTTTGTATAAATAAATATATAACATGCGCGTTGCTGTGGGGCTGTGTGGAAAAACATTGTTTACGATTCCTTATATTATATTATAACTTGGAAACATAGTGATAGTCTCTTTCAAATATGTTAAGCAGGAAACTTATTCTCGTCAGAACTAATAATTAAGACCCGAGAAAAATTAGGATTCAAACAGCATCGCGTCATTCTTGCTGCATATGTGATAGTCCATTGGAGCGGACAATCCAGGGATCATACTTGTTTGTTGGTCTAATCTAGAGGCTGTTATTTTTTTTATTGTGTGGATTAATGACAAGGCTGGGTTTGTAGTCAAGATTAAATGATAGAGTGATTGCTGTGAGGGAATGCCCAAATTATAGTCCATTGTCCCTTCATGTGACCTGTCATGAAATTTCAGTACCCTCAAATATATATATTTTTTCTATTGCAGGATACAGCAGTTGTAAACACAAAGCCAGCAAAGCGATACCCGCTTGCGTTATGGATAGCAATATTGGGCCTGATAATGCTAGTCGGCGTGTACATATTCTCGTTGTCTCTAAAGCAAAACGGGATGCTTTTCGGGCTCATGCAGACAAATTTGATAGAAAAGGAAAGGGAGAAACCTTGTCATGATCCCAGTATTCCAGACACAGAAATCCCTTACTTGCACTACCCGATGCCAAATACTTATGATAGGTAACGAAGATATACTGGGTCATCTGATTTTGCTATACTTTTTTTCAGGTTAGTGACTGACTTGAGTGTTATTTGTCTGTTAGGAAAGAACGTGCGTGCACGGGGGTTAGGTTCTTTGCTATCTTGTCAATGCAGAGGTCAGGGAGTGGATGGGTTGAGACATTGTTGAATAGCCACCCTAATATTAGCTCCAATGGAGAGATCTTCTCTGTCAAAGAAAGACGCAGTAATATCACTGCGATCACGAAAACACTGGACAAATTGTACAATTTGGATTGGTATAGCAGTGCTGCTAAGAATGAATGTACGGCTGCCGTGGGGCTGAAATGGATGCTCAATCAGGTAATCCTTATATTCATCACACTTGTAGGTGGAGCAAAAACTTGCTCGTGTGATAATTTCACAGAACATTTACTCTAAATGGATATCCAATTTAGAAATTTATACCATTCTTCGAGTAGTTTTATATTGTGGAATGAATTGCTACTTACTATTACCTTTTTTCCCTTTTGAAACTTAATCTGAACATACCATGATCATCTTGCAATTCCAACCTACTTGTGTGTTTCCTTAAGTGGAAAATTTGTTTGATTACTTATGGACTATCTGAAAACCAAGGAAATAAGAATGTATCAAGTTTTGATGAACTGCCTCCATCAAGATTGCCAATTTTATTTACATGGAAAATTGCTTGCCTGCAAGTGATAAACAAACTGTTAAAATACTAAAGGAGAGAAGCAAAACTAAATAACTAATTATTTTATCATATCTCTCCATCATGATCTTTTTTCCCCTGTTTCAAAACTTACTTGCTTGAACTTTACATAGAATGATTAATGTACTGGAGGTGTTTATTCTAGACAATGACTACTGATAGATATGACCCTTTGCATTCTATAGAAGCTTTTGCCACAAAATTATAGATCAGGTTGAAGGACTCATTATCTAATATGATTCTTGGTATATATGCTTACTTCAAAGGCTCTATTGAGTTTGTCCTTTGATTTCATGGTTTGCACATAGAACTATTCTTTCTATCACAATTGTTTGTGTGGCAAATTTCCAAAGATATATTCAGCTTCCTTGATTTGTTTTATCTAGTGATATGCTTTTTCTAGAGAAAATTATAGGGTCTAATGAAGCACCATCAAGAGATAGTTGAATACTTCAACCGAAGGGGTGTTTCTGCAATTTTTCTACTAAGAAGAAATCTTCTATGGCGTTATGTCTCTATATTAGCAAATGCTCATGATAGTGCCATGAAACAGCTGAATGGTACTCATAAAGCTCATGTGCACTCCAAACATGAGGTGCACATCTTTCCCTTATGTTGCCTGCACTAAGAGTCAGATTTTATTCAAGCATGCATTTTTTGGTATCATAAATATATCAAACTTATATGCTTACAACTTCTTTATCTGCTAAAAATGGTGAAGATTGAAAGGATCAAGATGCCCAAGAGAGGGTGAATTGGGCTAATTCTAAATTCTTTGCAATAATTAAACCCTACACTTAGCCCACTTCACCTTTTGTGCCTAGAATGTTTTTCTATTATTCTACCGCACAAAAGTTTTGCACCCTAGGTTCCAATCCTACTCTAGTATGGCAATTCTAGAAATGTAAAGAAAAGAAATGAATTGCTCAAATGTAAATGCTCAAAGTAAAGAGAGGGAAAGGAACGCGGCGATGTTTTTCCGAGATATCGGAGAGTTGCCACTCCCCACTAGTCCTCGTTGGAGCACCCGCGCAAGGGTGTAGCTCCCCCTTGATCCACGCAACGATCAAGTGCTCTCTACAGGCTGATTCTTCGACACTCCGTCGCGGTGAATCGCCCACAACTGCTCACAACTTGAGTTGGGTCAACCACAAGCTCCGCCGGATGATCACCAAGCTCTCAATCACCACCGAGCCGCCTAGGTGATGGCGATCACCAAGAGTAACAAACACAAACTCTCACTTGACCACGACAGGCCTAATGAGAAGGGTGGATGCACACTTGCTACTCTCCTTGCACTAATGAGGACCTTAATCTTGGATTCTCAAATCTCAATCACCTCACTAGGCTCTTGCTCTCTCTTGCACTCTCAAGGTGTTTCTCAGCTGAACAAATGGACAAGAGATCTCCCTTGGACGAGTGGAGTAAGTATTTATACCCCTAATTCAAAACATAACGTTTGGAGGCTGAGTCAGTGTTCTACGGGGTGACCGGACGCTCCGATCAGTTATACCCGCCACTGTGTCAGAAAGAGCCGTTAAGTTCTGACCGGACTCTGACCAGCGTCCGGTCAGTACTGACCAGACACGTCCCATCACGAAAAACGCTCTCTGAAACCTTACTGATGTTGACCGGACACTGGCATCCAGAGTCCGATCACTTCACTATTCAGCGTCCGGTCAGTTACCGGATCAAAACCAACGTCCGGTCAAGAAAATCCTTCTCTGGAACCTCTCTGGAGTTGACTGGACGCTGGCACCCAGCGTCCGGTGCACTTTCACTCAGCGTCCGGTCAGTACCAAATGACTGCAGTTGATTAAATGAACTGGCCGGACTCACCCTCTAGCGTCCGGTCACAACCAGACCAGCACCCGATCAATCATTTGACCCTCCATTCACTTCCAACTCGAAATCCTATGTGAATGAAGTTTACTCCAATTGATCTTAGGGATATTCCTGAGCTACCTAGTGCTAGGTTTGACAAGTGTGCACCGCACCTAACCCACTAGACTCACCTAGGTCAAGCTACTAGTCCATACCCCCCTTAATAGTATGGTCAAAGAAAAAACAAAGTCCTAAACTACTATAAGTGTCTCTCCAACATTAAACGACACTTAGAACTAGTCCGTCCTTAACCTTGTCTTTCATCCTTTGAAAACCGAAACGATTTCCATCGTCAGGGGCATGACAACCATGATTGCCCAATCAATTTTCATTACCATAACCTAACTCAAATTGTCTCTGCAAAACACACGTTAGTCATAGTAATTTCGTGTCGTCATTAATCACTGAAACCCAACTAGGGGCCTTGATGCTTTCAAAGATGTGTGTCGAATAAAAGAGAATCTTGTTGATTCTTTTTTTCTTCCTTTGCGCAGGCTGAAATTCTTGCTCAATATAAGCCAACCATTGACAAAAAAACATTGATTACTGAACTAAAACGGTCTGATAAGTTGGCATCTGCTGCCTTGGTGAATTTCAAGAACACCAGGCATGTTGTTCTGTACTATGAGGATGTTGTCAGCAATCGTACAGTGAGTCGCTGTTGCTTCATATCGTTCTGTTGAGGCTAAAACAATCTTCATGCTCCTCACCAGCGTGTTATTTCTGTCTTCAGATGCTCATGGATGTCCTGGATTTTCTAAGAGTGCCAAAGAGGAAACTGTCCAGTCGACATGTGAAAATCCACACTAAACGATTGTGTGATCATATCGATAACTGGGCAGATGTTAATAATTTTTTGAAGGGGACACGGTTCGAGAGCTTTTTGAATGGCTCAAGGAGATGACATCGCTAGCTGATGTATATAGTGCTATAGTGAGTTGTCCTTTTGACGCCTCGTTACCCCCCTTCTACAGCTAACAGAGTTAGCACAGTAGGCAAATTTTTTGATATCATGAGCGAATAAGTTTGGGTCACTGAGAGAAATAGTTAGGAAGCAGAAGTAGAGATGCTTGATCCAGGTTAGTCTTATAGATATGGACTTCAGAGCTGCAGAATAAAGTGTGGGGTTATCAAATATCTATCTCAAGAACTTGTAAAGCTGTCTGGACTCATTCATGAATACATCAAACTTTACACTTGAAAATGATAGCCCGTCCGGATTGGCGCAACAAGTGCTCAACTGCTCAGACTCCTTGTATGCACATGTTGGCCCCTGGAAATAGCAAATGCTCTTGGGAGTATCTTGTTGCTAAATGAAGCGCATTGAGTCCTTCGGTGTACTGAACTGCTAAATGAAATGTACTATCACTTTCTTAATTTCTGCCATTGCCTGTCACTTTAAAGGGTGTTTAAATTGGCTAAATGGCCATTTAGGCTAACAGTGCAGTGCAGCTGTGGTCAGTGCGCCGGTCATGCATGGATGGATGGATCCATTGGCAAGGAAGTTCTGTGGCAGAGGAAGAAAGCAGAGTAATAATACATACACAGAACCAAATGAAGGAAGCATCTGGTTACTTCTCCAGCCTATACAAAACTGATCGTCTTTACTAGCAATTACAATGCACAACGACGAATCGCATTGTTCTGCTCAGTAGCCTGCCTGCTCGCTCGATCTCCGTATGCTCAGATAAGAGCTAGGTCTCGCTCGATCTCCGTATGCTCAGATAAGAGCTAGGTCTCGGTGGCCGGCGGCGGGGCGCCGGGCTGGATGGTCTTGAAGGACTCGTGCAGGCGTCGGAGCATGGCCTCGTCGCGGCTCCACTCGGCGTTGGGCGCGGTGACGAAGTGCGCGTACAGCTTGTTCCGCGCGCACGTGACTGAGATGAGGCTGTGCGCGCCGGCGCCCGCCACCTCGTACTCGTAGTACACCTGCCCGGCGCCGTCGGCGCGCTCGGCGGAGCGCACGTCGTCGGCGGTCGCGATCTGGTCCTGCAGCCCGACGTCGGAGAGCGCCAGGTTGTCGAGCACGGCGCTGAGCGGCGCCAGCGCGCGGATCCCGGACAGGAACGTCAGGTACTCCTTCTCCGCGCGCTTCCGCGGGTTGAAGAACTCCGAGTCCGTGCCGTTGGTGCCCTTCTCCACCTTGGACACCAGCCGCTCCTTCCACCCCTCCGGCACGTCGTACACGTACTCCGCCGTGTCCTTCTTGCTCGCGTTCCCGCCGTACCCGCCGTAGTTCGCCGCGCTCGCCGCCGTGCCGTAGTACACCGTGAACTCCGGGTCGGCGCGGGACGGAGCGGGAGCAGGGGACAGAAACAGGAGCCCCGCCGCGGCCGCCGCCACCAGCGTCGTGGCGATGGGCTTGTAGTTGTTCCCCGGCGGCGGCGGGAGCCTCGGCGCCTGCGGATGAGGGGCTGCCGCCTGCTGCTGCGATGAGGCAGTGGAGGTGCACGCGGTGGTGAGGAGAGGGGACGCCACGCGCGAGAGGAGCGAGGGAAACATGGTCGCCGTCGACCGTCCGTGACACCTGCGGGGGCTACTGTCGTGTGCTTTGTGTTGGAGGCGACACGCGAGAGGATAGGAGAGATCGCGTGGGCCCGTGGCTTATCCAAAGCGACGTCGACATGGCACGTTGGCGATCGGGAGCCACGAGCGCAAACAGCAGAAGTGTATTTGCGTGGAATCCTCGTGTTTGTATACTGGGCCCAATTTGTAGCTGGGCTTGTCGGCGGCATTATTTTATTTGGGCCTAGAAAAAGAAGAGTCTTCTATTAGCGTTTTTTCTCTTAGCAAAAAGTCCAATTTACCTTCAACTATCACGGTAGTCTAATTTTTCTCTTTGAAACTGCAAAATCAATTTTTTTTACCCTCCTAACTTTTAAAACCGTTTGTTTTTTTTATTTTGGGTGATTTTAAATGTGATTTTGTTGATAATGCCACGTTAGAGGGGGTATATCAGACTATATTGAAATTTCATGAGGTAAATCAGATAGAAATATTTTTTAAAAATATCCAAAAATCATAAAACTACTTTAAAAAAATATCCATATATTTTTACTTGTAAAATAATACAATTAAAAATCCTAAAATCTAGATTAATCTTAGAAGATTTGTGTTACCATGAAACAAAATCTAAGATTAAACTAGATTTTAGGATTTTGAATTGCAATAATTTTCCATGTAAAAACATTTGGATTTTTTAATCCATTTTTATGATTTTTGGGTTTTAAAATATTTCTAGTTCGATTTATGCCTCCCTAAACTTTCAACTTAGTCCGATTTACCCTCTTTGACGTGGCATCACATCAGAAAAACCAACATCAAAACCACCCAATGTGTAAAAACAAATGACTTTAAAAGTTGAGGGTTTTGTAGTTCAGTGAGGAAAATCAGATGGATGTGATAGTTGAGAGAGATAAATTGGACTTTTTCCTTCTTAAAGAAACGTTGAAGTGCTAACAAAATGATATGGCTCCCTCTAATTATATTTCATGTCATATTGCCTCTCTATTCTCCTATCAAGCTCCACCACGACCAGCGAGGTAGCTCAAGATCGCTGAGTCAAAAGTCGGCAATACTCTTTGGCTCCATGTTAAGTACTCCCTCGGTTCCAAAAAATTATAAGATGTTTTGGCCTTTTGTAGATACATTGTTTTTACTATTTATCTAGATATAGTATATATCTAACCGTATAGCAAAAGTTATGTATTTAGGAAAGCCAAAATGTCTTATAATTTTAAATGGAGGAGTATAAAAGAATTCCAAAATCCGATCACTACATTGTACATGGCATGCATGTGCCACACTGTCACATACATCTGCTTGTTTCGTCTTAGAAGAAGACGTCAGTGCAACCATCGGGAGCCCGAGATGGTGTGTGAGGTTGATGCAAGGCATTTTTTTTATCCTAGTGTGAAGGGTAGAGATGGAAACAATCGCAATGCCTTCGAGCCCCCAAAGGCTCAATTGCGAGGTGGTAGAACGAAATGGAAGATGAGCATTTGAAGAGTTCAATTATTGTACTCTTTTTAGTGCTAGTTTGATACAACCGATTCCCATAGGACTAATAGAAGGCTTTGCTTTGTTCACGAGGGATTGAAGGCGAATGATACGATGTTTTCTCAAGCCGCTGTAACATACACATTGTATACCGCATCATTTCACCATTGATCGAATACAAAAAAAATTGAGCATCCATGCTAAGCCTTGAATTTTATCTGAAAATTCACCGGTTTCGACCATAATAAAGCTAACAAACCAACCCTTAATTGGCAAAATGATTGTACTTTTTTATGAAAAATGTTGTACTCTTATAGCATCTTTAAGAGCCTTTTTTTAAACCCACTCTCTAAATCATTATTTGGAGAGTTATTTATAAAAAAAGTTGTTTCCCATATCTTTCCACTATCGCACCGGCAGAGCCACCGACCAGGCTTGTCGGTAAAAGCGCAAAGAAAATTTTTCTTTATACTGCGGAGAAATATACTCATATGGATTTTTCTTTATAGTGCAAGGAAATATTATACCAGAGTAATAGTACAGGGAGGCTCGTAGGGCCTGAAATAAAATTTTCTTTTTTTTCCAACGTGTTTGGTCTGTGGATCGACTCCATCCGGCATGGGTTCGTGTGGAATCAGGTTGTCCAGCGTTTTTATG
The DNA here is from genome assembly GCF_019320115.1 of Miscanthus floridulus. Taxonomy (NCBI): domain Eukaryota; kingdom Viridiplantae; phylum Streptophyta; class Magnoliopsida; order Poales; family Poaceae; genus Miscanthus; species Miscanthus floridulus. Next base: position 79,245,961 of record NC_089587.1, read on the forward strand.
AGGAATGGATCGGCTCCCGAGATTGGCTTGCGGAGTTACTACTCGGTGATGGATGACGCGAACCAAACAAAATATTAGCTTTGGATGTAGGATCAGATGATTTCTAGACAACACATGACGCTAACCAAACACGCTAAGAGATCTGCCGGTTTCGACAATACTTATAGAGGTAGGATTTGCGTGTATGTGTTGCTACGAGTGAATGTCCATGCATGCTATGAGTGTCTGCAAGTACTATAAGAAAAAACCTTGGTCAAATGTTAGAATGTCAGATAAGCAGATGAGCGACGCCCATCAAATCGTGCTCAATTTCGTGGCCAAACCACCCGTAAAGGAGCCAACGCAAAGGCTCTTAAAGATGAAGACTTTTACCTCTGTATCATTATAAAAGATGGTTGTTTCCCACGTGCCACTAAAAAGTTGAGCCGCACCCAAGTGCCATCCACCTAAACTTTCTTATCCCCCATGCCATTCCTTCCACCTTCTATTTGGTTTGTAACGTCTGACAGGTCTGACATGTAGGACCGAGCAGGAGAACTGACCATCTTACCCCTTGAGACTGGAGTGCATATACGGCGGGTAAATTGACTGGCATTGACCGCCATCTCACTTCTCTCTCTCGATTCCTCTCTCTCGTCTCTTCCCCAAACCCTAGTGGCGGAGTCCGGATCGGCGGCGACGGTGGGTGAGCGGCGGCGGTGGCGGTACCCTAGAGGCGTCGTGGCTGGGAGGCAAGAATACCCATCCCAGGTGCTTGTGGCGTCGATTTTTGGAGCTCGTGTTTACTCTGTTCGTCTGCTCGAGTTCGTCGGTTCCTATCTGTGCGCTCTGTTGATGTTTACTCTGAGTTTGCTTGATCGTTCTTCGTTCTTGTCCAGATATCCGTTCAGCTGCAGCAGTGTGTGCAGTTCTCTGATTTTAGTAGCTTGCAGTTAGCTTTTGAGGGGCAAGTCAGCAGTCCGCGCTGCTCCTGGTGATCAGCGGCAACAACATCAACTGGCGGCGGCTGCTATGTTCCTCATGCAAGTAAGCAGCAGGGCAACATGTTTTTGGTCATGATAAATATGCATGTCATTGTCAAGCTATAGTGATGCAATAATGACTATCCTTTCTTACAATCTTTATCTAATGATTTAAGCTTCAATGTATTTCCTCTAGCTTGAGCTAATTTATTTGCATGAGGAAATTTACACGGCTTCTACTCTGAATGTTTAGTGTGGCCAAAAATTACATGCTCCTATGTAAGATAGACGCAGACAGTAGCTTCAACCTAGAAATCCGGATTGTTGCTCCCAATGCGCGTGGTCGGTGGTACTCGTTGGACATGGTTGTGGATGCTGACCGGACTAACTTCAGAGATTTGTTTGGGTCCGGTGTCGACAAGTGTCCTCCCACGCACGGTGATGTAGCTCGAATGTTTTATTTGTGTCTGGACAGTAAGCTCCATGTTGAAGTCTGCAAAGACCAAGACTTGGTTGAAATGTTTGCCAAAAACAAGGCTTCGAAGTGCTGCTACTTGGCATTTGCATATACTAGCCCAACTAGTGAGCCTCAGCTTCCTGATTGGGAGTTTGGTGACAATGCCCACTCTATTCAAGCCCCAATCACCCCTTCAGTCCACTGTCCTAGCATAGCTGAACCAAGCAAAAACACCTAGAGCGTGTCTATAGTGCCTGAACATGAATCACTTGAAAACCCAAATCCATCCTATGAGCATGTGGGTGTTGATGATGAAGGATTGTATCTCGACCTTGGTCCTGATTATCCCGAACCTTCCAATCCTCATAAGCCAAGACAGCCTGCTACCCCTGAGGCCTCTGAATCAAACACTGATGAAGAGTCTGATGTTGATGATCGTGATGATGAGAAAGATTATGAAATAGAGGATGTAGATGATATTGTTAAAGATAAACAGCCTGAACAAATGCCTGATGCTGACTATGACAAGAAGGACCCTCCTATGGCAGTAGGCACTGTGTATTCAGACATTAATGCTTTTAGATTGGCTGTAGCTACTCATGCTGTGAGACGTGAGATCCATTATGACATTGAGGCTAGTGACACAGGGAGGTTTAGGGCAAGCTGCAGTTTCAAGGAAGAATTGGGCAGCTGCATATGGTACAGTGGAAAGATTTTTGATGATCATTTATGGGTAGCTGCATATTCATGGAGCCCATACATGTTTAATAAACACTATCAGGCAATGGCTCAAGCCAAACCAGAGGCTATGGTATATCTCCAAGAGACTCACAAGAAAAAGTGGACTAGGAGCCAGTTCTTCACTAGTTCAAAGGTGGACTATGTCACTAATAACTTGACTGAGTCCTTCAATAATTGGATAAAGCCTGAGAAAGGGAAGCACCTGGATGACTTGATGGACGCCATTAGACAGAAGATATTGATCAAGTGGAATCATAGGAAGAGGGTGGCAAGGACATTTGAAGGCAAGATTTTACCTCATATTGTGAAGAAGCTGAGAGAAGACAGTTTCAACCTTGACATAGAAGTGATCACAAGCTCACTTGAAGGTGTTGTAGAAGTTTGTGCTAAGGGGGGCAGTTCATTTAGGTTTGTGGTTGACTTAGGTAATAGAACATGTTCATGTAATGCTTGGCAAGGGTCAGGAATACCCTGCAAACATGCTATTGCGTACATCACTTCAATTCCTAGAGCAAAACTAGAAGGCCATGTAGATGAGTACTTTTCTATCCAGAAATTCAAAGAAGCTTATGCACGCTCTGTCCCATGTATTCCTGACAAGTCCATGTGGCCCAAAGCCACACATGGGTTCTTCATGCACCCTCCATTGCTTAAGTCAACAGCAGGAAGAGGGAAAAATAGGATGAAAGAGGCTCTGGAGGGAGGAAGTGGGAAGAAGAAGAAGAAACATGAGTGTCCCCATATGCCATGAATTGGGGCATCACTGGTACACTTGCAAGAATGGGGATCCAGCAGACATAGCTGCAATGGAGGCAAAAAGGTAATCAAATACATCTACATAAATGAAACTATCATTTAACTGAACTACATTTTCTATTAACAATTGTCTTTTGCAGAGGTCTCCCAAAAAAAAGGCAGAAGAAAGCAGCTAGTACCAATACAGAGACTAGCCTTGTGGTGGCCACTCCATCAACAGGGATGGTATTCCCACACAACGAGGCAGTGGCCAATGCTGCAGAAAAGAAGAGGAAGAGCAAATCATCTTCTTCAACAACTTCCAAGAAAAAAATAAGGCATAAGCTAGCACTGCACCATCAACAACTACGAACACCCTATCTAGCAGGTATGTTTTTCCTATAGTTCTGCAATTTCTCATTGTAATGAAGCTTGTTCCAATAACTAGTATTTGATAGTAACAGGTCTGGAACTGGTTCCAATAAACTAGTCTCCCTCCAGACATCAACTGCAACAGTGCAGACACCACCATTGGAGGTTGTTCTGCCCCAGAGTTCACCAAGGGTGAAAATAGAAGTGAAGAAAAAGCTGACACCTAAGAAGCCTCCCCTTGTACCAGCAAGCCCAGCTAGCCCAGCTTCAAATACCAGGAGCAAGAAGGTAATGCTGGAATGAAAGGTGTCTGCCTGATTGTTGTGTGGGGATGTCTTTTGGCCTCATTTGCTTTGTGGCTGTTTTGCTAAAGCTGTGCCTGGTGCCTGCTTTTGGATGAGTAGTACATGAGCTACTGCTGTTTGCTGTGCCTGCTGGCATCATTTCATTTTGGCTTGACTAGAACTTAATGTCTGGATGAAGCACTTATGTGCCTGCTGTAATGTTGGTGACATGTTGAAAACTTTAGCTAATGCGTTGAAAACCAGTGACCAAATATTGGTCTATGAACCATATTATTATTATATATTGTGTTAAATATTATTATTATATATTGTGTTCATTTCTTGTGTTGGCATCACGTACATACTCTAGTTTTTTTGGCATTAAAAAATGTGCACATTAATTCATATGTTCATGCATCACGTATATACTCCAGTATTTTTTTGCGCCAACACAACTGCCCAGCTCGGCCAGGGAGTGGCACAGAAGGACAATGGTGATTTTGATCCGCCTCTATGGCCTCAGGGTAAGCAGGTCTTTTCTCTATGCCGTTTTCCTCCGTTAGAGTGCAAAGTGGATGAAATGGTCTGAGAGACAATAAAATTAAGGTGGATGACCGCATGAGCGCGGCCCAACTTTTGAGTGGCATATGAAGCTAAAAGTCTCCAGCAGAAACCCACGACAAGCCCAAAACAAAAACCCAATAAAATCTCGCCTGGCCTCTCGCAGCTCGCAGTCCAGCCAGCCCCGGTCGTTCGCCACAATCTCCACGCGTCGCCGCCGCTTGCCGGCGAGTCTATTCCCCTCCGCCACGCCGCCGAAGCTTCCCGGACCCCGCAGCGGTTCGGATAAGGCGGCCGCCCACCCGCCACCCGCCCTCCTTTCGCCCCCACTCCTCTCGGCCCCGGGACCGCTTCCGGGTGGATCTAGGGTTGCGTGGGGAGGGGTTCTGGAAGCCTCCGCCACGATGGACGAGGCGGACGATGACACCCACACCTTCAAGGTCGGCTTCACCGCCGCCGGAGAGGAGCAGTTCCGGGAGCTCGTGAGGGAGAAGCTGCGCGGGTTCAAGAGGGACGTGGACGACACCCTCGTGGTACGATTTCCTTCTGTCATCTCCTACTCGCTAGCTTCTGGTCCTAGCGGTTGATTTCGGCTGTTTGGGGACTTGGGTTCTCTGCAGCTTTAGGATTTTGGTCGAAGTAATTAACACGTAACAGTATGTAGGACTGGCTAGAATTCAAGATGGATTGTGCAAGTTACGCGACTGTGCCCTGTGTTTTTGTTCAGTGTCGCTCCGCATACAACACCTATTGCTGGAATCAGTCAGTAGTCTAATGTCGTTGGAACTCATGGGCCTGCAGCTTTGCTATGTGATGTCTGCAGTTTTCGTTTGTTTAGGCTGACTGCTGTCTGTTTTTTCCAACTTAGTGTGCTCACTATGTACACTTAGCTGCTTTTAGGTGAGATCAACTAGTGTAATGGATTGGTGCACTATAATGGATTGGTGCACTATATGCACCAAACTGTTATGTGCGATGTATACTTCATACTTATGAAGCCTCTTCTCAAACTGAGGATTTTCAAATCAGGATGAATATGAAGTGTTTGTCTAATTGAAGCATGCCTTAGTTTGTACTGGTTCAGTAACTGTCATGTTACTTGACGGCCATTTTTATTGAACTGTAGAATGGATCTTATTTGTTGCTGCTTCGCTAGTCAATATTTTTAGTTGGGCATGCAAACTTGTTTGTGAATTAGCTCTGTCTCAGGTGAAAATGTACATTACAAACCACAATCATCGAATTGGACAAGTGTTGCATGTTATCTGCGGTGTTTTTGATGCAACTGAAATGCAATACTTATTTGAAGCACGTGTGTACCATAATAAGGTTGAATGAGTTTACTATCCTTGCATGTTAACATATGCTATTGCTATGAATCTTTACTACCTTTTCCATTAATCACAATTGCACTATTCATCTACTTTTAGCCTTAAATTTATACTATTAGTCAAGAGCGCCCAAACTTCCCTAGAAAACAGTGCTGTATGCAGTTTTAGTGGTGGAACAAAGGGAACCTATGAAAGAGTCTGCCGTTATGCTTTTCCCTGTCGTTAGTGAATGTTGAAACAATCCAGGTCTGGTCTTTGTCTTTTCTGAGGAAGTATCACAATACATGGATTACATTGTTTATGTGTATACTTCCTCTGATTGAAACGAGATGTCATTTTATTCTTCTTGGAACTTCTAGTTCTAGATATCTTTGCTCTTTTCGTCCTTTCTTGATCTTATTAAATAGAATCATTATTCTCATAAATAAATGACCCCATTTTCCAGTGTAGTATAAAATAAAGGGCAACAAGGTCATTCTACCAATTTTCTTAATCCTTGTGCACAACTCCGAAATTGCATTGTATTTTGATTTACTGGGAGTAATTGCCATGTACCAACTTTTGCAATTGTCATCGTTATCTTATCCTAGTTTTCATTTTATTATGTTGGGATATTTCAAGGAAAACTATAAGTGGACCTCTGTTTCTGTCTTAAGTGCAGGAATATGTTACTATCATGCTCAAGAATGGAAAACGTAAGGATCTCGCCAGTAACGAACTCCATGTATTTCTAGGGGATGACACTGCAGTATTCATTTCCTGGTTAGTATTGCTTGCACACACTTCCATTGTTCTTGTATTCTTTGTTTGTCAACTGCCTGAACCAGTCCTTGATATATTTTACATGCAAATACTTTTCGTATTGTAATTGCTAACTCACTAATAAGAATGCTATAGATAATGGTAAAAGGTTAGCAAATGTTCACCCCAATTTTAGCGTAGATATGACAAGCAACATTGTATGTGCCCTAGTATTTGGTTCACTATTCGATGTTCAGACAAATATGTTTATATTGAGCAATAATAAAATATGGCTCTGATGCACCTTTCCTGTATGTGGAATGGAACTAGCAACTAACTGTGGTGGCAGCAAAAGGCAGAGGTTTTTGGTAAAGTTGTGTTTGCTAAAGACTTTGCAGTATATGTTCTATGGTATTGATATATTTGTGATGGCAGAAAGCAGAGGCTTTGACAAGGTTGTGCTTGCTAAATACTTTGCATTAGATATTCTATGGTATTTATATATTTGTGATGAGAAACATATATATTTGCGCTACAAGGGCCTAGTGAACATTGAATACACTTTAGAGCTAGGCCACATGAATGGCTCCTTATATGTTCGTAGCTTGAAAGTTTAGTTGAATCTAGGTACCTTTGCCTTGTAAACACCTGTTATTTAGAATTTTAGATCAGTCCTTATAAGTTATAAGCGTGATTGTTATTTAGATCATTGATAAATCCACTCACGAGAAGTACATCAATCATGAAAGTGAATCCCCCACCTCCACCCCACCCGCCCACCCAACCCAAAATAAATATTTTTTCACACATTTCTTCTGAATTCATGCAGTGTATTTATTGAAATCACATTGTGAGACTGCTATAAGTTTTTAACAGCAAATGGAAATGAGAACATCAGAGCTACTTTTACTTTTGAAACTAACATAAACACTGGGAAATGTGTACTCTCATCTTTCCCTGGCAAGCAGTCCACGGTAATGCATATCTCCCAACTTGATTCAGCATCATATTTCACATGCATCAGCAAGGATGGCTAGAAGAGAGAGAGAGATATTCTTGGTTGGCTTTCATATCATCTCATCACGTGTTAAGTGAATCTGCTACTCATATCGTTTTGCTTTTGTAGGTTGTGGGACCATCTATCTTTAAATATGCACTTATATGTGCAAGCACAAGAACAAACTCAGGAGGTTAAGGATGATGAGGCCCCCAAAGAAGTATCTGGAAGAGAAAAATCATCAGATGTGCTCCCGAGAAGCAAATGTCAAACTCATTCTGAGCACACAATTGAATCAAGTGCAGCCAGTACTAGGGGACGGAATAAGCGGGAATGGAAAGGAATTGGTCGGGAGGGTAATGAAAATTTTCCACTTCGAAATGTACTGACTGATATTCTTCACGGGGAGGAGAAAAGATCGCAAAAGCCCAATGAAATACGACACCCTCCATCAAAACAACAGAACGGCAGAAAGCGTGATAGGGATGATGAGCCACAGCAAACAAAGGTGTGATGTATTACCTATTACCTAGGTCACAACTGCAAACTACATAACATCTTAAGTTGTTGAGAGAGTTGATGGCAAGTTGGCAACATTGTGCTTTCATATATATATATATATATTTTTTTTTACTTTACCAATATCTCTGTTCTGTTCTTTTATGTCCTGCCTTTGCTCACATATTCTTTACGCACTATGCCTAAGTGTTCATCTATATTTCTCCAGAACGGACTTACCAAGACTCTGGTAGCTCTAAATCTGTTGCAACTTGCAAACATGTGGTGGAAACTATAGCATTACCATACAATTAAGTCCCTACCAATTATTTATTAATTACCATTTTCCAATAATCAAGTCCCTACCAATATTTAATTATTTATTGGCAATTGACAAACCAAATATTTGTTCATCATGAAAGTGCAATGTGAGTTTCGACAGTTTATCTTCAGTAAGTACGCTGGGTTTCTTCGGTTAGAAACAACCAACAAAGCTTGTCGTTCCGTTAGTTTGGAATTTTGGAGAACTCTCTGAGTAGGCAGTCCATTTAGTTTATCTTCTAGAATTTCTGTGAATATTTTGTATCCCCTCCGTTCCAAATTATAAGTCGATTTGTTTTTCTTAGGTACATTTTTTTTACTGTGTCTAGATTTATATGCTATGTCTAGATACATAATAAAAGTTATGTACTCAAAAGTGCCAGAAGGACTTATAATTTGGAATGGAGGGACCATGTTTGGATAAGGAAATTGCTTGTTTGAACTGCTGACCACTAAGGGATGAGCATCACACTGATTCTCTCTAAGCCCTTTATTGGTCCACTCACATATCTTCTCCTCTATATTCTATTGCTCCTTCAAAATTTAATTCTACTCTTTTAGGTTCTATGACTTCTACAATCAGCTTGTTTTCTTTGTTAACAGAGAGACGTCTCATCACGCCCCATGCTTGGTGGTGGTGCTTCCCGTCGTCTTCTACAGTTTGCTGTTCGAGATGCAGTAAAAGCTGTACAGCCAACCAGCACCTCTGCTGAACCAGCATCCAAGCGTCTGCGCTCTGTGGTTGCCACTACTTCTGCAGAGAACATGCGTGATAGGAGATCAGAAAGATCTCAGGACTACCTGAACGATAGAAGATCAGAAAGATCTCAAGACAACTTGAGTGACAGAAGACCAGAAAGAACTAGGCCGGTGCTACAGGTACAAGGAGCTGCTTTAGCTCTTAGAGCTGCAGCGGAAGCTGCTGCAGATTCTACAAAGGTTAGATCAACTGGAAGTGTTTTCAAGCGATTGGGTCAAGGGAATGTTGTGAAACAGCCATCTCGTTCTCGTGAAGAGAAGAGAGATTATGAAGATTTTGAGCCAGTTACGACCGCAGATGAACATGATTCTGATCGATATGTAAATAATGAGGAATCTGAAGAGGAATCTGGAGAGCTGACCATGGCAGATAGGGTAGCTGGAATGAATGTTGATTCGAGCTCTGAAGATGATATGGACCGAGATGAGGGGATTACAAGATACCAAACTTCTCTTTCACATGAAGATACTTTCTCACCATTTGCAGAGAAGAAAACTGTATCGGCACAATGCAGTGTTGAACCAGAGATCAATGCAATAAGACCTTCAAGTGTGAATGACAAGGAGCAACCTGTTCCTTCATCAACAAAAACAGCAAGTAAAGCTGTGGCTATTTCTGTTGATGTAAATATTGTGGAACCTCCCAGTTATGAAACACCAAAAGATGTTCATGTTGTGGAGAAGCCTTATGTTGCACCCATGAATTCAAATGCCACCAGTGTGTCTACCAATGCCAAAGTAAGCAGCCTTGCATGTTGAAAAAACAAGTTTTATATTTAAATTTCTTACCACATCTTGAGTCACCCATTTTCTTGCATTTCAGTCAGGTTTGTATTATATATGCTTAAGATTTCTACCATGACCTTTTGACTTTGGTGACTATAGATTTTTACAGTTCATAATCAAGTCCTAAGGCAGGATTGTAGCATTTCCTTGGAACCTTTCCTTGCTAATTAGTAGTTACACTTGTATGCTACTTGAATGAAATGGCAGAGCAGTTGGGGCATGGATAATCATGTAAATTCAGAATTGTTTATCTGATTTGCCAGTACTTTTACTGAGCTAAATTGGGGTATGTGAATGCTTGTTTGCATTTGCTTCCAGCAAAAGAAACTTGGATGAATAAAAACAGTTGTTGGCATCTCCTATTAGTGTTGTATATGCTCTCAGCCATTAAACAAAATGGAACGTCATGTCATCTTCCATGCATCTTGTTGATTATTATGCTCATTAGTTTTCTTTTCTATTTTCTATGATCATTTTGTCTTGTCTTTTGGGTATATGCCCTGACTATTTATAGATGTATGGGCTAATCCTTGGGTAAATTTGCTTCTGACTGATGCCAACTTTCATTCAGGAATTAGGCCATGCAGAAGTTCAAAAGGATTCTCAGCGGTCTGCACCATCTGGTATGCCACATATATCTACTAATATAAGATCCACTTATGGTTTTTTTTTCCTTTCATCGGCTGATCTTCTCATAATGACACATGCCAATCTTCCATCTGGTTGACTGTATCTGATCGTTCCTGTTGGTTTAGTGTCCTTCCTTTTCTTCAATAATTGATAAAACTGATATATGCAGTAATACACTAGTTAGCCCACCATTTTTATTTTACCATATCCCAACTTGCATGGGATTAAAAACCCTTGTTGCTTTTCCTGTTGTAATATCATCTATGTTGCCCTTTCTCCATCATCTTACCTAAGAAAAAAAAATGTGCAGTTACTATTACAGCAAAATCTGTAAGGATTTGTTGCCTTTGTGATATATTGAGATTATTTTGATGTGCTGTGCAAGTCATTATTACAATCAATTTGTAAATAGGAATGGGTTAATCTTGAAGACACTGTCATTTATTGCTTGGTATCTTGTCTTTGCAGTTCCGGTTTCATATAGCACAGCGCATCCGACGGAGGATGCAGATTCGAGAACGCTTTATGTTAGCAATGTGGGTATTTATATACTCTCATCACCCTTATATTATTTTGTGCCATTTGAGTATTTTATTTACCTCTGTCAAATTATCTGAAGGTTCACTTTGCTGCCACCAAGGACTCATTATCTCGCCATTTCAACAAGTTTGGTGCAGTGCTGAAAGTAGTCATTGTCACTAATGCTGCAACGGGCCAGCCAACAGGGTCAGTTTAATTTCAAATTTTAATGCTTATTATAGCTGAGGCAAGTTGCTATTTATTTTACCTGTACCAGAGAAAGATTTATAATTTTAGGAAAGTGAAATTACAAAAGATATTAGCATAATAACAAATACATTATAAATCACCACACCCACCAATTCCTATGATGCTAACACCCTTGTTTCGTGCTCAGATTAACTCGAAAGTTCCCTTGTTTCATGCTCAGTCGCTCAGATTAACTTTTTTTCTTCCTCGAACAGCGCAGGAGAACTGTGCGTCATTTCATTACACAACAACAACAACAACAAAGCCTTTAAGTCCCAAACAAGTTGGGGTAGGCTAGAGTTGAAACCCAACAGAAGCAATCAAGGTTCAGGCACGTGAATAGCTGTTTTCCAAGCACTCCTATCTAAGGCTAAGTCTTTGGGTATATTCCATCCTTTCAAGTCTCCTTTTATTGCCTCTACCCAAGTCAACTTCGGTCTTCCTCTGCCTCTCTTCACGTTACTATCCTGGCTTAGGATTCCACTACGCACCGGTGCCTCTGGATGTCTCCGTTGGACATGTCCAAACCATTTCAACCGGTGTTGGACAAGCTTTTCTTCAATTGGTGCTACCCCTAATCTATCACGTATATCATCGTTCCAAACTCGATCCCTTCTTGTATGACCGCAAATCCAACGCAACATACGCATCATAGTTTTTAAGGCGTCGCCTAGGCGACGACTTGGCGTCCGAGTGGATTTTCAAACGCGGCGTCGTTGTCACCGCATCCTCTTGGCGTATGGCGTCGCCTTGCGGTTGAAGGCGTCGCCTAGTCGTCCTTCTCGCTGAGGCGGTCGCCGCGGACGTAAAAGGCGCGGGGAAAGAGCGGCGCCGCGCGCTCGAGCGGGCGGGAAAAGAGCGGCGCGATGCCCTCGCGCGGGAAAAGCAGCAGCGCCGCACTTACACCTCCCGCCAAAGGCTCCCAATCCCCATCGCGTTTGAGAGAGCGAGAGAGGAGAGGGAAAGGAAGGAGAGAGGAAGAGAGGAGAGGGCGGCGACGCACCTCAAATCCGGCGGCGGCGGCGGCGCAGGCGACTGCCCCGCGCAAGTCTGTCCCAGCCGCGCGATGCCGCCCATCCGCGCGATTCTGCTGCGCTGCTGAGGCCGCCCATTCGCGCGACTCTGCTCCGCTGCTGAGGCCGCCCGTCCCAGCCGCGCAAGTCCGTCCCAGCCGCGCAAGTCCGTCCCAGCTGCGCGAGGCCGCCCATCTGCGCGACTCTGCTCCGCTGCTGAGGCCGCCCGTCCCAGCTGCGCGAGGCCGCCCGTCCGCGCAAGTCTGACTCCGGCGCCGTCCGCTTCTGCTCTGCTCCGCGACTGTTCTACTCTGCTCTGCTTCGCGACTTGTTTAAAAGGTAAAATACCACTGGCTTGCTATACAATGTCTCAATCTCTCTTGCTGCTGCCTCTGAGTTAGCAGCTTCTAGGGTCCAGATCTCCTGCAATGCATGTAGGCAATTGGCAACTACCTGCAAGTCACCGATATAATCAACTTATCTCAGAAAAGCACAGTATTCAACAAGATAGCATCCAATCATTCATCAGTTGAACCAAAGCACAAACTGCAATCGTTCAGAATAATAAAATACCTCTCACAGGCTCATAGATGAAACCATATGTAGAGTTTGATAGTTGGAATGGATAGCTCACAGGCGTGTTCCTTTGTCTGATGTGGTTGTCTAATTGCTGTGAATAATTAATATATGCTTGACTCTGTCTGATGTCTGAACTTTAATACATAGTTGGAATGGATAGCTCACAGGCTCATAGATGAAACCATTACGCATTTCCGCGACACTTATCTGTTGAACATGTCGTCTTTTCGTAGGCCAACATTCTGCACCATACAACATAGCAGGTCTAATCGCCGTCGTATAAAACTTGCCTTTTAGCTTCTGTGGTACCCTTTTGTCACATAGGACACCAGATGCTTGGCGCCACTTCATCCACCCTACTTTGATTCTATGGCTAACATTTTCATCAATATTCCCGTCTCTCTGTAGCATTGATCCTAAATATCGAAAGGTATCCTTCCTAGGCACTACTTGACCTTCCAAACTAATATCTTCCTCTTCCCGAGTAGTAGTGCCGAAGTCACATCTCATATACTCAGTTTTAGTTCAACTGAGTCTAAAACCTTTGGACTCCAAAGTCTCCCGCCATAAATCCAGTTTCTGATTCACTCCTGTCCGGCTTTCATCAACTAGCACTACATCGTCCTTTCATGAAGGTACTCCTGTCCGCCATAACTGTGCGTCATTTCATTAAGGTAGAAAAAATGTTACACGGGTCAAAGAGACCCAACTCACACACACCACCCCCTGGAAACTAAGTTACAGACTCGCCACAAAAACTGCAGAAACGACCAATGCCTCCGAGCTTTAAGCTCCAGTAGGCAGCGACCTGAGAACAAGCTTCTGGAGTTTGGAGGCTCCAGCCGAGCACCAGAGTCCCCCCTCGGAGCTAACAGCCCTAATGACCTCCTGAATGTTCGGCCTCTTGTTCTCAAAGACGCAAGAGTTGCGATGCTTCCATATCTCCCATGCCACCAAAATTATCAAGGAGTTGAGGCCTTTACGCGCTTCTTTGGGGACAGCTGCAATTGATCTCTTCCACCACCCCAAGAAACGAGACACAGTAGGCTGTGGTGCCAACTGCAGCAGCCCTAACTGTTGCAAAATCAGGGTCCAGACTTGTCGAGCGAAAACACAGCCTACTAACAAATGATTTATTGTTTCGTCCACTTGATCACATAAGGGACAGGACTCAGGATGTGGCAGATTCCTTTTTGCTAGACGATCGGCTGTCCACACCCAGTTATGAAACACTAACTAGATGTCGCTCTGATTAACTGAAAGTTCTAAGAAAATAATGTGCATTGTCTCTAGATAACAAAAAAAAAAAATCTGATAAACAATAATAAAAGGAAAAGGGTCAAGACAAAATACTCCCTTTTTGGAAGTAAGCTGTTTAACACTGGTAAGGTCTTCAATATGACACATTTGTATATTTGCAAGTTATAGGTGCTCAGCAGTAGATAATTTCCCAATGGCCAAAAATGCGAATACGGTCTGTCAGGACATTTTATACCATACTACTATAAACTTCTGAGTGTTTCAGTGAACATTAAATTTATAATAATTGGTTATATTACATAAGCCTCTCTATTTGATTGCTCTTAGCAGATGTAATTTGTGCAGTTCAAGTTTGAATTCTTGAATTGATGTTTTTGAGCTGAATTATTGTTGAATGTCACTGCAATTGATGCAGCAATAACATAGGGACTTAATTGTGAACTCAGAAATATTTGTATATTTCTTGAAGAGAAGTAGAGAACTCAATGAGTCCTTTTCTGCTATCGTACAGGTCTGCCTATGTAGAGTTCTTACACAAAGAATCAGCTGAACGAGCGCTGTCGTTGAATGGCACATCATTTATGACTCGTATTCTCAAGGTATGATTATTCTTTATCTTTTGAACTTTTTTTAGACTGCCATTTGCACTTCTCTACCAATAGGCATGACATTGTCTAACATGGTATCCGGGTAGAGGTTTAAATTTTAATATAGATGATAGTTCTCTTCATTATCTAAAAAAGATGATAGTTCTCTTAATTGGTGAAGTTTTATGTTCTTATAATGGCATCTTGTTGCTCCGCTCAGCGTAGATTTATAGATTCCCAGAAACTAATGACTAAGGTGATGTTTGTGTTGCTTTTCCTTCTAATGTAGGTCGTCCGGCGAAGTTCTCATGAAGCAGCTCACTTTTATGGTTGGCCTGGTAGTGGACGGTCATCATTGTATGGTAGGCATGGTAGGATGGCATACCCAAGAGCTGTTCACCCCGGCGGTTCCTTTAGAGGGCGTGCTCTGATGAAAGCAGGCGCTAGAAGTTTACAGTGGAAACGGGAGCCTTCAGGCACTGATTCAAGTGCAGGTGCGAAAACTGACATGAGAGTGCCATTTTCCTCTGAACAGGTGCTCCCACCTGCAACATAGGGGTGCATATTATAGTTGAGCTGATATAATGAGAACCGAATGGTATCTTACTCATCGCCCCTAATGGCTGAGTATGGACAGCAAGCTGAGAAGATGTTCCTTCCTGCTGCACTGTAAAAAAAAAAAGTCCAAAAAAAAGCATGAAAATACAAAAAGCAAAAATAAGAAAATGTGGGGGGAGTTTGGCATCAGAATATGGCTATCAGAATATGGCCATATGCGAGTAGGCTGACAGCCTGAGCAATTTTCTATGGACTCCAGCAATCTGAAAGAGGATTCACGTTCGAAATAATCACAACCTTTTGGTTGTGTTGGATGGAAGATGCTTCTCAAGTAGAAGTGTAGAACAAGATGGACAGATTTTGGACGAGGTATTTGGTGACAATGTGGGCGTCATCAATGTATAAGCCTCAATTGTATAGAAGTAACCTATCTATTTGTACCCTTTATCTGAATCAGTCTCTTTCCCAACCAAAAAAAGGAAAAAAAAGGAAACACAAAAAATGTGTTGTTCTCTTTTGTTTTTTTTTTCTCTCTCTCAACATGAACTGTTTTATTTATTGTACTGATAGTTGATTTTTTAGTTGGACATTCATTTCTTGTCAAACAGTTTAACAATACTTTTTCTGTGTGGTCTATAATGACTATTACATTTCCAACATTTCATGTTTTAAGTCAAAAAAATCCAGTTTACTGTCTGATGAATGCAGTTTAATCTCGTGATGTCTTGCCATGATTCTTATAGATTTATGGCTGGGCATACCTGCTTGAATCTTTCTTGCATAATATATGCTTTCATTCAATGATGCAGCTACTCATGTCATTAGTTGTATATAGCGAGCCATTAGTTGTTTACTGACTAGTGGTCCATACTTGGGGAAAAGTAATTTGTTGGAGGCTTATTATAACTTAAAAAGGCTGAAAATTATATTGAGATGGCCTTTTCTTCTTTCTTGTTTCTTTGGAATCACAAAGAGCTATTGTGTGGTGAACAGCTTTGGTTCTCGGATGGTGCGGGGATGGTTGCGTAAGAGCAGCCATTATGCATTTCTGTACTCTCAAGTATTCGAGTCACTTTAGGTCAGTGGCGGAGCCAGGGGGGGGGGGGGGGGGCTGGCAGGGGCCATGGCCCCCCCCAATATTTCACAAAAAAAAAATTAGTAGTTTGACTTAATATTTTTTATTTATATTAAGAGGAAGATTATATAAAATTCTTGTCATATATACCTATTAATATTTTCTAGATAATATAATCATACAAAACACAACTTTACTTGTCACAAGGAACCTAAT
This sequence comes from Miscanthus floridulus, assembly GCF_019320115.1. Taxonomy (NCBI): domain Eukaryota; kingdom Viridiplantae; phylum Streptophyta; class Magnoliopsida; order Poales; family Poaceae; genus Miscanthus; species Miscanthus floridulus. The sequence goes on from NC_089587.1 coordinate 79,262,192, forward strand.
GAGTTGAGTTGCACTTAGTTTTTACATGTTAGCTCTTTTGGCTGGCCCCCCCTAAGTATAATTCTTGACGGCCGGCCCCCCCTGAACATAATTCCTGGCTCCGCCACTGCTTTAGGTTTAAGTATTTACACAGGATATACTTGATATGTTGCACGATGCATGGGCGTTTCCCTTGCTATGTAGCCTAGCTATGCCTAATCCCGTCCATGCAGTTGCAGTTATCCTATTGTGCCTAATTAAAACCGTAATAGAGACGCCGTCCACAAGGTGCGACGCCCCCTCAGCTCTCGGCTTAGTGCTGCTGAACCGTGGAAAGTTCCTGCACTAAGCACGGGAAGCGTGTTGCGTTGTGCATTAGCATTAGCCTTCGGGTTAGGAAAACACCGCCCGCAGATAGTGGTTCTCCAACGCAGCCGAGCGTCACCGTTCTGTCATCACGGGAGCATAGATTATGCTGGGTTGCCTTGTGGTTCTCGACGTCTTAAAGGTAATCCAGTTGCATCACGGTGACAAGTCATGCATGGACACGGCAGCAAACCAGACATGACATATTTGGCTCCGGGACGGGTCTACTTTCCCTTGAGGTTTGACGGGTACGCGTGCCTGAAAAAGTATCGAGGGTCAACACCACCGCGAGCATGAATGTTTCCACGCTGATTTTTTTTTTTCTCAAGTAGATTGCACCAACAAAACCTAACCATGTGAGCTTAAGCTACATTCGCTTTTTACGTTGGTGGTGAATCTTGTCTTGACACAAACAGGAGGGCTGAAGGAGTGCTTTCGTTTGTAACGCAAGTGCGTTGGCGCTACATCATTTAGCAGCTGTGTGAACGTGTGATACATGCCGCAACTGGCAATCCCCATACAAGATCTGGGTTATATTTTATATAAAAAAAGCACGGTAAGTAGCAAGCAGTCGCTGTCGTGCACTGCACCAGGTCAACAAAATCAGAACTTAAATTAGGGCTATTCGCTGCTAATAAAAAGGGACCATGATTAGCAGCTGATCTTTTTTTTTTCGAAAGGATTAGCAGCTGATCTCTCTCTGCATCCTCTCACTCCAATTATTTTGCAGAGGGAAGTGAATGAATGAAGCAAAAAAGGAGAGAAAAAAAAGACGATTCTTCCCCCTTTTGGCGGCCAACATGGTGATAGTAGCAGACACATGTGTCGCGCGGCTCCGGCGTGGCTGGGATATTGAAAACAGTAATATCACCTTGGATTTGGTCTCGCTGGCCTGGGCCCCTCCTCACCTTTAGGTGAGATTTAAGGATGCGCTCTGCTGATAGAGAGACGCCTAAAAATCTCGCTGCTGCTACAAGCAGTACATGCAGCCAAAGAAGCTAGCTGGCTTCTTCATGAATTTAGAAGGAGAGAAGCTAATATGCCGCAGCGCCATGCATGCATGTATGCACCTCGACGTGCAGGCAAAGGAGCTAGCAAGCTAACAAGTATGTATACATTCAATCAAAGAAGCTAGCAACTATTTGCACCGGCTTATACGTAGCACAATGCCATGCATGCGCGTAAATGCGCCTTGACGTGTAAATGGAAAAAAAGCTATAGTAGGTGATAGTCATGATAAGTATGAAACTGGCTGTAGGACGCGTGCGTACGTCGGTCCATGGTTTGTATATTTCTGCAAAGGTGTACGCCAACAGGATGGTGTAGCCTGGCGCGACTTGATCGGTACGTGATCTGGCTGGAATATCCTACTAGAACCCTCGGTATATACGGCTAGCATGTACGGGATTTGCAGGCGACGTATATCTATCTCGGCTGTAAATCGTTGAGTCAGATATATGTGCGTATATATCTTGTTCCTTCAGATTATTCAATAGCACTCCATCTTGCTGGGCCCGCATGTCATGGGCTGCATAGGAGAGATGCTAGTTGATCCCGGTGTTTGGATCGAATACAATCGCCATGTACACATCCACGCAGCCAGCAAATATCTCAACTGGCCTTCTACAAACTTGATCACGAAGGATAATTATCACGTGGAGATAAGTACGCAAGCTGCCAGCGCCGGATGTACGAGCTCGTTTAGTATCAAGATATAGGTTCGAGAAGAATTAGCCTAATATGTTTCTGGGTTTTAAAAATTTATAACGCACGTGAGGCGAAAAACAATTTCTAGGAATAAGATCAAACATAACTTGTATTTAGTACTTCAATAAAAATTGAAGTACAAGTTTAGCAGATGGAAATGCAACTTTATCTTTTGAAAAATAGATGTTGTTAACTAGTGTTTTGGGAGCTCAAAAATCAAATTTGACGTTAAGATAAACTCTTTTTGTTAAGTCGGCAAACACTTGAACTATTGTTAAAATACCATTTTTGGCGAATTATATTAAGCAAAATAGTTAAATGATGATTACAATTTTTGCTCCTATAGGTTAGTATAAGGCATGTACTATTGCATGAAGTATTTGTTGGTTGAAGTTAACAAGGTTTAGATCTATTAAAAATTACGACAAAAGAGTTAATGGTTACTTAGCCTCAATTGAAATCCTTAACTTTTCTAAGTATGGAAAAGTAGTAAGACAATGTTATTTTGACATTTAATTTCTAACAAAAATGTTTAAACGCTAGATATATGTTTTGGTATTGTCGATTGCATCAAAGTGAGTACATGAGCATGGTGTAGGTCAAAGTTGTGTTGGAGATCACATTGCTCTCGTAAAAATTGCCCAAACTTCGTTAGAACGCGTTGCAACCACGTTGTTGGCGCTCTGTTCGCGAACCGGCACTCCAGCGACGAACCCAAGTTGGCATCCTTCTATCTCCCTCTCTGGCCGCTCTCTGGACGTGAGGTTTGCTTCGTTAGCTGGGTGTTAGTATCGACTTTAGGTTAGGGGAATTAGTTGAGACTCAATCATGATCGTTAGCGGCTTTTGCTTTGCTTTAAAATGCGTGCACGCCACTAGTGATACCTCTCGGCCTGATTTCGCGGACACCGCGCGCGTGGGCGCTACTGGCGCTAGGCTTAGGGCGTGGCCGGGCTGCTGCCGCTGGCCGTCTCACGCGCTCGGGTCATGCCACACAGCGCCTTGGCCAGCTCCGGTCAGCTGTGGCCCGGTTTCCACTGTCATGACGTGCGCGCGCCACCCTTTGGCTGCTGAGCCACGCGTGGAGTCGAGCCATGGCTACGGCCATCGTTGCCAGGTCAGCGTGGCAGTCACTCCGCCCTCCAATTCATCTATCTCACCGAGTCGTGTGTCTTGGTCGTAGCCGCCCTCTCGTGTGCACGCGCTCTCGGCCATGCACCTCACCTACCGCCGCACCGCTGCTGTGTCCCGTGGCGCGATTCCAGCCGCTCATCCCATCTACCTCGGCTGCCACAACTACGCATATCGTCCCGCCTGCGAGATAGGGAGGAGAGGACGGGTTGTGTATATCGGTAGTGCCACGCCAGCACGTGGTTGGAGTCGCTGTCACATTTGAGGCGCCGCGCTCTCCACTCCTTCAATTTGCCTAGCTCAAGGCTTCTCAGTCCAATTCCTCGCACCAGTGAGTAGCATAGGTAGTCAGCTAGATGCCCGGTTCTCCTCAAGCCCGGCCGATCACTACCCACCGGCAAATGGACGTTTTTGCTCGCCGCCGGTCATGTGCGCCGCCGTGACCAAAAGGATGGGGGGTAAGGCATGTAGCAGTGGTAGCAGTTCGATTGCGCGTAACCCTGCACTCGTCTTGACTTCCTCTATCCGGTGCTCACACTGTTTTGGCCGGGGAACTCATCGGCGATGTGGTGATGCACCGGTGTCCATCGCAGAGCGTCGCCGCCCCACTCGATCGCACGTGGCCAGACCGCCACAGCGCTTTCCAGCTTCAACCGTTAGTAGGGTGTACACCACGGTGAGCTACGGATGCTTCTCCGCCATATCTACTTAGCCGTGAGGGCGTAGGCTCGTCGAAACAGTCACGCCACCGCCGTGGATAGCCGCTCACCACTACAGCTCGTGATAGTACGCCTCCGAGTCCTTAACCGCCACCCATCCTTGCGTGTTTAGTTGTAGATGGTTGTCGGCCCCTTACTTCCATCGTAGCGAGCCTAGTTGGCCCGGCGTAACCGCCGTTGCCACCGGTGTGCTGTGTCGCCATGCGCGGGCACGCCGTGGACCGTCCCATTGCAAAGGCAGCACATTCTAGGGTTTTTAATGCAAAGCGTGAGTCTATAGTTATAGTGTTCCGTTGCTCCGCGTAATTATCTAAAAACCCAAACCCTTATCTGCAAAATGGCCTATGCGCGCGGGCGCCCCGGCTTTAGGCCGTACTAGGCCGCTGCGCCGCGTGCGCAGCCACACCACGCTGGGCTACCGGGTTGTTGTCGGCCCTTTCCTTTTTCTTATGTATTTTCTAATTTAGTTTCTAAGGTGAACTTATAAATTCAATAAAAAAATTGGTAGTTAACCAAAAATTATGAAATCAATTTTGTTAAGTTTCTAAAATCATGATCTATCTGCTAGTATATTTTGTTCACATAGTTTTATAATATTTTCAGGAGTTATCTAATTAATTTAAGATGCTTAATATTGTAACATATAAATTTGTAGGAATTTTTATGATAAATTGGTGATAGTGTTGGCTCTAAAATTTTTACAGTAAATTCCTTATATTATTAGGTGCTCACTATAATTTTTGTAGCTCCATAATAATTAGTTTGCTAAGGTAGCTAAATGAGCCCTAGTTCAAAAATCAATATATAATCAATAAAATACCGAAACACCTTGGAATCTTAGAACTAAATATTTTTCTGGAGACAATTCCTTATTCGACAACGCGGATACATGGACTAGTATGTTAGTCATTTAAGCTAGCTCGTTAGCTTGCAGAGCGTAATCATATTTGTAAGAGTTGCGGTTACCGTTGATTAATGACGTCTCTACGTTGCATCCACGTATATCATAATAGGAACAACGATGAATCATGGAGTCGATCAAGATAGCAGAAAAGATGGTGCCTTTATGATCGTGTCACCAAAAGGGAATTCTAACTTTTGGTTACGTCTTGTCCAGGTAAGTCCCAGTGCATAACCCCTATTATCATGTACTTTATTTTATGCTTGTGCATTAAGTTTAAGGAGTTGAATGAAACCCACTTGCATATATATCCTTATCCTATGAGTCTTACTGGTATGACAAGATCGTGTAGATTGCTATGCTACAGGACTCCAGCTGAAGTCGAGTGATTGCCTGTCACTCGCGAGAGATAGGAAAGATATTATTGTTGTTATTATATTACCATCACATGGAATATATATGAATGATAATTGGAGATCGGGCGGAATGGTACTTTGGATCTGGACTTGGTTAGGCATTCGAGCGAGGCTCGGATTGCACTTGTTCCACTTGTGTCGATTGAAGACCGTCTGTTGCATTGGATTTTAGTCAGGTCACAGACTTATTATTCTGAGCATATACTTGCTTATGGGAACAGAAAGGCCCGTTGCTCTCTTGTCGTGGGTTCCGGATCTTTTCGGACCGATTGATTGGAGTCGGGGACGGTGGAGGTCTAAGCACCACACTGAGTCCGGGACTCAGGTGTGGGGGCTTAGAGTCCAAGTTTGCACGGGAACCTGGACCCCTTGACAAGAGAGTGGTGGGTTGGTTTTGCTTGTGCTTGGGGTATAAGCGGTGTGTGTTTCAGGGTACCCAGCTAGGATACATTGGTTCATAAATCGCCATGTGATACAGAACAACTTGGCTACGATCTAGCACCGTAGTAAGAACAGAAATATGAAAGATGATAAAATATTTATGATTGCTTACCACATGTTTTGAAAGTAGCACAGATGCTTACATAGAATGGTGAGTTAATGAACTAATGATGATTGCTAATGAAATTGAATATAAGGATGCACGCTTAGTAATGCTTCTTGCAGATGCAATAAACCCTCAAGCCAGATAGCCTTGTATATCCTTGGAGTCTTTTCTTTCTCTCTGATGGGTAAGTCTTGTGGAGTACAATTGAGTACTCAGGGTTTGTTCTACCTTGTTGCAGGTGACAGGAACATGTAGAGCTAACACTTGTGTGTGGAAACCTCCTAGTGCGCTCAGCGAGGATTTTCTTAACGTTGCGGACATAGAGTTTATTTGAAACTTTCACCCAAAAATATTTTATAATGGAAAAATATATAACCTGTTGTGATGTATATAACGGATCATAATGTTAATGTTTAACTTGCCATTAAATAATTTTATTTCCGCTGAAACTCTGATAACTTGATTATATTCCACTGTTATAAACAATAAATATTATACTATGATGTTGCATAGGAAGTGATGTAAGAAATGACTAAAATGTTGTAAGCTTTATTCTTCTGTTTACGATCCTATTGAAAAATGTGGATTTTTAGGTTCTTTTATGGAGTGTGCTTGATAGAACTGTTTAAATTAGTTCACTCTTGATGTGTTTAGTGTCTAATTAAAGACAAACACCTCTAGAAGTGAATTATTTTAGACAGTTCTGCCCAGCGGTATCTCGCTCTGCTAACGAACTCCGGCGGCGCGTGCGTGTGGCCCAACAGGCCAGCTGCTACTTGCCTGCCTATATAATGGAGCGTCAGGACCCCTGGGAGATGCTAATGACACTTTCCACCCACAAAGCAACTTGCGCGCCGGGCTCTCCTGCCGCAAGCGCGTATTCGCAATCCGCCAACACCGATGTCCAGCCGCGAGGGAGCCCATCGGCTATCAGTAGGGATGAAAACAGTACGAATATTTTTCGATCGTATTCGAAATCGAATCCGTTTAGAGGGGTTGAGATCTGTCCGTATCCAAGTCCGGATATCCAACATCCGATACCGTATCCGTATCCGAATACTCAAATCGCATATTTATGATGTCGATATCCAATCGTATCCTATCCGACATAGTTGACACTATCCTTATTCGAATCCGAATCCAGATAGAAATATAAAAACAAATATAATATCGGTGATATTCATCCGTATCCGATCCGTTTTCATCCCTTGCTATCAGGCGTCTTCATCCACAAGGCCGCACGCCCGTTCGTGGAACCGGGGGCTACAAGCAAGGAGATGGTGTTCATCTCTTCCATGGGTAAGAAACTAGTCTAGTTAATCTAGTTATTGTTTCTTTCAGTCTTTTGCATCAGCATGCACATCGGCCGGCGTCACGGCTGGCCGAGAAGTGGATGACGCGGCAGCCAGATGATCAAGTCAGAGCCGGACTGCGAGAACTATCGCGTCATGAGGAGGCGGAGCATCGCCGGCGGGCTTCGGCCTGTTGGTGTCAGACATGCCCGCGGCGTGGAGCTGGAGGCTGAGATCCAAACGCGGCCGCCAGGACAAGAACCTGAAGATACAAGTACTACACCAAGATGCAAGTACTACTACAAGAGGCACGCGAAGCCTAGATGTACATGCATATACGTGCACGTACAGGCCATGCATGCACATGCCGTCTACGTGTGCCGAGAACAGTGGCGGACCTAGGATTTTAGAGTAGGTTATGCTCGTGGTAAGAAAATATTTGGATAAACAATATAAAAAATTCACAAGAGTTAAGACATTTGAATTTTAATTATCTCTGAACATAGCAAAAGCCAAAGGGACTTGAATTTTGATTACCTCTGAACGAAAAAATCAAATCGAGGTACTGGAGCAGTCGGGCTCAACAGCTCCTGCGGCTCGGGTCGTGCCGAGCGAGCAGCTCTGGCTCCGTAGCTGCCGAGGGGGAGCGGGGCGGCAGGGGGGACGGGGGCGCCCGCGCCGCGAGCGACCGGCCTGGAGGCGGCGCGGCGCGATTCCACGTCCGTCGAACTCGAACGTTCCAAGCTGCTGGCTGCCCTACCCCTACGGCAGCCTCCTGATGGGTTTGGGGAGTGGGGAATTGGAGATTAGGGAGTGGGAAGGCCAGATGAGCCATTGGGCCGTCCGGTTAGGTGTGGCCTGTGGGCTGCTTTTCAGTTAAATGCGAATTACAGGCAGAAAATAGTGAAGAGTCGTAATTTTGAGACCTTAACTATATTGTACATGTATATACCTCTAAGAACTACTAAAATTTTTCCAAAAAATGTTGGGTATGCTCGGGAATACCCGGGCACAACTGTAGGTCCGCCCATGGCCGAGAACACGAGCAAGGCGACAGACAAGTCTTCATCAGCAACTTCAACAACTCCAGATGATCATGTTCCATGACGTACCACGACGACGTTGCCAAGGAAGTCCGAAGCAGTCCGAGCTACACCAACCATCACTGCTCAAAACGTCAAATTTGTTGAGTGTTTTCATATTTGCCGAGTATATTTCATCGGGCACTCGACGAACAAGTTTTTTGCCGAGTGCTGAGCTAAAAACACTCGTAAAAAAAATAAACACTCGGCAAACAGGTGATTTGCCGAGTGTAAAAAAACACTCGGCAAACAGGAGGTTTGCCGAGTGTTTTCTTTTTTGCACTCGACAAAGAAATAAAATATTTTTTTGGAAAGAAGGAGAAGAAAAAAAAACTTTACTGAGTGCCCAGATTTAGGATACTCGGTAAAGAAATAGAATCTTTTTTTTGGAAAGAAGGAGAAGAAAAAAAAACTTTGCCGAGTGCCTAGATCTAGGACACTCGACAAAGAAATAAAATCTTTTTTCTGGGAAAGAAGGAGAAGAAAAAAATAAAAAAAAACTTTGCCGAGTGATTGGATCTGGACATTCGGCAAAGAAAAAAAATCATATTTAATTCAACGGCGCGCCCCTCCCCTCCCCCTTCTTCTTCTTCTCCCGTGGCCGCCCCCTCCCTCCCTCCCTCCCCTCCTCCCTTTCCGTCGCCGGCACGCCCCTCCCCTCTGTCTCTGGCGCCCCCCTCCCTCCTCCCTCACCAGCGTGTGCCCCTCCCCTCCCCTCCTCCCTCTCCCTCTCCCAGCGCGGCGGCGCCCTCCCCCTCCCTTTCCTGGCGGTGGCGCCTTCCCCCCTTCCTCTCTCGGCATGGCGGTGCTCCCCCTGCCTCTCCCTATGCGGCGGCGCACCTCCCTCCCTACTCCATCGCCTCCACCAGATCTGGCCCCCGCGCGGGCGGATCCGACGACGGTAGCGCACGGGGAGGCCGGATCTGGCCCCGGCGCGGGCGGATGGATCTGGCGCGTGGCCCTCCCTTTCCCGGCGGTGGCGCCCTCCCCCCTGCCTCTCTCGGCATGGCGGCGCTCCCCCTGCCTCTCCCTACGCGGCGGCGCACCTCCCTTCCTCCTCTACCGCCTCCACCAGATCTGGCCCCGCGCGCGGGCGGATCCATCGACGGTGGCGCACGGGGAGGCCGGATCCGGCCCCAGAGCGGGCGGACGGATCTGGCGCACGACCCTCCTCTCCCGACACGGCGACGCCCTCCCCCTCCCTCTCTCGGCATGGCGGCGCTCCCCTGCCTCTCCCTTTTCCGGCGGTGCTCCTCCACCGCCTCCACCAGATGCGGCCCCCGCGCGGGCGGATCCGGCGACGATGGCGCACGGGGAGGCCGGATTCGGCCCCGGTGTGGTGGTGGTGCGGCGAGGAGAAGACGACGGCTTAGTTTTTTTTTATTTATTCTAAAAAATTATTTGTCAAGTGTTTTTTTACACTCGGCAACGTCTTTGCCGAGTGTTTTTGCCGAGTGCGTGACAAAAAACACTCGGCAAACTAGCGTTTGCCGTCAAAACGTTTACCGAGTGTAACACTCGGCAAACTCTTTACCGAGTGTTTTTGGGGCTTCGCCGAGTGCCCCTGGCACTCGACAAAGATCCTGTATCCGGTAGTGCATGCAAGTGCTACTACCACTACAATACCATGTGCCGTTCGACACCGACGAGGCGAACGACACAGGCAGACATGCCTGATGTTACAGCCATGTTGTACCGTCTCATGGACCGACGAGGCCATGGACACATCGACGCCACCCACATCTACACCGACACCATGCATGGAGAAGTGAAGCGAAGATTGAAGACAACGACCACGACAGCAGAATCAGAGGTACTCCATGAGCTAGCTCACAGGAATAATTAACTGGGAGCCTTTCGAGGCTCCAGGAATCATGAAGACCACGATGGCTCATGTCTGATCGCCGCTAGCAGGCCATGTAGCGCGCGCATCATTAGTAACTTGTATTTGTTAACTCGTGATAATTAATAAAATGTATGTTTCCATCTTTTTATTTTGTGTATCTTAGTTAGTACATTGACACGTCCGTACTTTTTTCCACACCAGAGCCGCTTGAGACGGGTTTTCTGGTGTCCAAACAAGTAGAAAAAAAGCATCCATTTGAGGGGGTCACGTCGTCCTTGCCGCAGACGATAGATTAGATAAACAAAACCCAAATTGTTTTGCTTTTGCAGGTGATGGATTGGACTTGGATCCTGCTGTGCTGTGTGGGGGCAGCGGGCACCCCACTACGCCACGCCCCCATATATGAATAAACAACACGCCAATCGTGCGGTGGTGACTCGAATAAGCATTTCGAAGCGAGCTAAGGCCCCGTTTAGTTTCAACCCAAAAATCAAAAATTTTCAAGATTCTTCGTCACATCGAATCTTGCGGCACATGCATGGAGTACTAAATGTAGATAAAAAAAACTAACTACACAGTTGACCGAGAAATCGTGAGACGAATCTTTTAAGCCTAAATAGTCCATAATTGCATAATTTTTGTCAAATACAAACGAAAGTGCTACAGTAACCCAAAGCCAAAAAAATTCGGAACTAAACGCGCCCTAAGTATAATAGCAGCCACGGTAAGCTAACTAAACGTTGAGATGGAAAAAAAAGGAAAGATAAAAGAAGTGGATTGCAGCCAGCTTAGACCCAAAAACAAAAAAAAATTATAAGAAAGACAAATATGACATATATTAATTGTCGAGTTCATAAACCCGAGTCCCTCGAGGATCGGCTTTCACGCCCGGGCTCGGTCCAGAAAAACAACATATAGCTCATGGGCCGTCCCAAGAGTCTAAAAACACAACAGGCCGGAAGGGCAGTCCGGTCGCCGACCGTAAGGTCTACCCAAAAGATCAAGTGCCCATTCGTCAGCTTCTTCGGCCCACCTCTCCGACCAGAGCACTCGCTTCGGGCACCAGCCGTCTCCAAGCGGTCTCTCCAATCAGAAGGCCTGGTCCAAAATACTGCTTCCTACTCCGACCCCGGAACTACGACCCCGCGACCGGGGCTCGTGGGAACCCTGCTCACCGCTCTTCTCCGACCGGCGCACTGAGAGCCGACGGGAGCCATCCGACCGGAGGCACCCCGTTCGGAAGGAACCAGAAGACGCGCGGAGAAATGTAAGGCATGGCTCACAAGTCAAAACCACTATACCAGGGACGATACCTTGCACAAAACAGTGCTCTGCAGTCACCCTAACACAAAGTATTGTAGGGCCCGCTAAAAACTCCCATACGGTAAGCCCCCGCATGTCTCTAGACATTGATCGCAGTATGGGCTCTAGGATTTGCCATACCGGGTGAACATAGCACGGCCCCTCACATGCCACTAAGGATCAAGAAGTATTTGCAGGTACTGGCGTCCATCCTTCCTGAAGAAGATCGCTCGACCTCCCGTGCGCATCTGACATTCTGCAGCGACATCGATAGTGTTGGGGGCGCCTACCATTATCCGGTCTTCATCAGCGTAGGCAACAAGGTTTAGAAACATCCGTACTCTCTCCCTCTCACCTGTAAAGCCATCCCCTTCATCTATAAAAGGGGGTGCGCTCCCTCCTACGAAGACGACGGACTTCTTCAAGTTCAGACTCGCTAGATCGACATCAACACCTCACAGCCGTAGAACCACCAAGTTCCGACCGCAACCCTTCCGGTCGGAGCCAACCGAACCTCTTGCACACCCCTCCTTTTTCCTTCTCGTTTGTAACCCCACTACAGACTTCGAGCACCTGGGCTCAGGAATAAAATCACCGACCGACCTTGACTGGACATAGGGCACGTTGCTCGAACCAGTATAAATCCTGTGTCATTGTGTGCTAGGCCACCTCCGATCACAACGTACAGTAAAACTATAAATATTCACTAGTTGGTCATTTTCTGCACCGATAGTTGGTGCCATCCGTGGGGAAGACATTGTATGTTCAACACTCTTTTGGTCATCGGATGGCCCATTTTTCCGCCACCCCCGTCGTGGCGGGCTCGGGCGATACGATTCGCTTCGGCTCGTTGGAGTTTCCCACGCTCTCACCCGCTAGAGCGTGAGTTCCACCCATCTTCGAGCCATCCCAGGCCTTCCTCTTTGAAAGCCTGGACTTCGTCGCCGACTGGCTCGGCGTACTCCACCTCCGCGAGGAGACTCGCGACCCGGCACCCGTCGGAGGGACGTCCTCCATCGACTCCGAGATGCGCGACTTCGACGGCGTGGCATCTGCACTTCATTCCGAGCAAACTCTCTTCTCAAACACCGCTGTGAGTAATATACATGCTGTTATTTACTTACTACGCTCTATCTTCCGCCAAATACCCGACGGGTTACCGTTGTCCCCATCGCAGCCACCATACGGCCAGTTCAGATATGGCCTCGCGTCTTTCGTGGACGCATACGCTCGGGGACTCCAAAAGGTGCTGGCGCCGCACCCTCTCACGTCTGAGTTTGTGGGGATGGCGAGCTATGCTCCCACCTATTTCCTCGACATCATGGATGACGGCGTCGGGAGTGACGGCTCCAGCATCGGCGACGTGGTGCGTAGGCATCGTCGGTCTCGGGAGTATGCCGTGGCGGATGCCCCAGAACAGCCGCTAGGGGTAATGGAGTCCTTTTAGACCCACGCCTCACCAGGCCCTCACGCGGGGACCCCCGAGCTCACACGTGAGCACGGGGAGGATCTACGATGGTAGTGGCCGCATCAGCCATCAACTACACCAGCGCGCTCGGTGCACCATACTGCGCCCCGTGCGCATAGACCGGCGAACGGCGCTCGGGGTCATGCCTGTCAGCCCTAGCACAACGCCCTAGTTCGGGGGACCGACCCCCCACAGTTTGCTCGGGCTAGTCAAAACATTGTCGCCATGGCAATGCTCCTGCGTAGCCTGTCCGAGCCGAATGACCTTTGTGAATAGGTGATCCACCGGAACCACTGGGCACTGGTGGAGACCGTCGCCGTTCAACAAGCGGAGTGCTCTGCATCACAACGGCGACTCACGACCTTGCTCCCCGTCCGAGGAATAGGGACGCGGCAGATGAGGCACTACACCCTATCATCACCACAACCACCAATTGCGGCACAAGAAGCCGCAACCACACCTCGTCTTGACTTGACGACCGCCCTGTGCCGACTGCCTATCTACGCATGGCTCAGGTCGAACCAAGACACGCGCAGCGTCGACCGGAGTCCCAGCCCTAACAGCCTGGAACCACGGACCTTTGTCCAACACCCCTATCAAGCGCCTTTTTGCCGTGCTTCAATGGGGGCCGCGACAAAGATAAGGCCAAGCGCTAGGATCAAGATGAGGGCCCCTCCACGTAGAGGGGAAAAAAGAACAGAAAGGATCACCGCCAACCAGCTAACTTCACGTCGGTCGCCGCGACCGATCACGTGGGCACACAGCCCCAACAAGACCCTCTGGGCCACTTCCACAATCTCATGGAGAGCCCGTGCACTAACTACAACTACCCCGTCAAGCACCTCTACAAGGACTATCAGCTCCTCAAGCGCCTACTGAGGTAGGCTGGCAGGCCAAGGAAAGAAGAAGGCGAGGAAGCAGCAACCAAAGGCAGGGGCGCAGCAGGCAAGGATCCAGACGACTAAAGTGATCCGACCGGAAGCCTGCCGACTGAAGGACAACGACGATGACGCCCTCTCCGAGAACCTTGGAACAACTATGTCTTTTCTTCTTTTCCTAAGTTTTAGTCTTACCTTTACTTAGCGAACGCTCCTATAAGAGCACCCCGACCCGAACACTTTTCGGCTCGAGGCGCTCGGGGGCTCCACTAGGCGGCTCTACTACCCCTCTATTTTTGTTTTTACCATAAGTACTCTTTTACTTTTGTATGAAGAAACTCCTTCCTACCCGAACGAAAGGGTAGTTCATTTCTTTGTTTTACCTTACGTAACTTTGCTTTAGAATATTCCGACTGATCGCACCCCGCCTTTTCCTACGGCTACGACCGACCGAGCCTCGTGGGACATGCCCCGTGCTCGCAAAGTTGCAGCCCACGAAACAAACGGGTAGGTATGAGAGAGAAAGAAATTTAAAACAAAATTATGCTAAGGGAGAACTAAGGAACGAAAGGGAACAAGCTCCCCCGAACGGAGCAACTCCATCACAAAAACAAAAATCGATTGCAATCATTAAAACACACACGAACATTTTACACAGGGGTTCCCCCCACGAACTTAAACTTCTTACATTTACTAACTACTTATATTTAAAAAGGTATTAAACTGACCCGGCGACATCTACCGACGGCGTGACCGACGAAGGCGCAGGCTGCTCGCTCCCCGGCAGCACGACGTTTGGCTCGATCAGGGCCGAGGCAACATCCCCCCCCGAACCAGGCTCTATGCTATCTACAGGCTCGAAGGGATTCTCTCCACGCATGCTTTAGGCCATGTCTTGACGGTGAACATCCATCACCCACTCGGCGGAGACTTGCTCTGACACCGACCGCGCGTGCTGCAACAGGCTTACCCCGATTGACTAGATGTCCTCCATGCTCAGGCCTTCAGCATACCCACCGCAGATAATGGCGAAGTTTAGATTCGGGTGGTATGTCGCCACCAAGGTCAGCACCCCCAATGCTCCATAAAATAGCCCACTCCTGACAAGGTCCTTGACCGCATCCGGGACCTCCACCAGCTGAACCGCGGACGTGCTGGTATTTGGCACCGACCCGAAGACTTCCGAGACGACGAGCTGGTAGCATTGTGGATCTGGCTGAGCTCCCCTTCGAGAGCACATCGCTCCTCATGGGACTTGGCTAGCTCCTCGACATTCCAACTGAAGTTCGCCTTGGTCGTCTCCAGGTCTCACTCCAGCGCCTTCACCTTTTCACCCAGCTCTGCAAGAAGGGTGATAAGCTCATAAACAGGCTAGGGGGAAAAGAAATCAACACCATGAGAAAACAAAAAGGTACGCCCCGATGCGAGAGGCCTCAAGGGTGGAGAGATCCTCTGCCTGCTGAGCCACCTGCTCACGCAGCTGGGCACTCGTGTCCTCCATCCTCATCACTTGGTCCCGGAGCATGAGCACCTCCTGATCCGCCTCCGACCGGGCCCTCTGCTCCGCCTCCAGGGCCTTCTGTGTCGACTCCAGGGCGGCTTGCTCTGGCTCAAGGGCTGCCAAGGCCTCTTGGAGCATCGCCTCGATGTTCGCCAGGGATGTCCGCAGCCCCGCCTCGGTCTTCGCCTGGCGGACCTTTGCCGCCTTGAGCCCTCGCTCGGCAGTAGTCGCCCGCTCTGCCGCACGCTGCTCCTCTGCCTGTGCCATAGACGCCTCGGCCGCCCAGGCCTAGGACTCGCGGCAAGCAGACTCCACCCGGCGCTCAAGCTTGGCCATCCGGGCGTGTTCCATCCAGAGGAAGTGAGACTTGTGGGACGACACCTTCCTTATTTCCTGTGGAAAATAGGCATTATAAAAACAACCGACGAAAGATTCAAAGGGCAAGGAGAAGTACCAGAAACTCACCTCCACAGCGAGCTGCAGGTCGACCTCAACCAGCTGCCGGGCAAACTGAGCTGGCTTCCGGGCACTCTCCAGCTTTGCGGACAACTTGGTGAGCTCGGACACCACGGCATGCCCTTGCCCCCAAAAATGTCCTAGAGCTGGTGCTCCTAGGAATCCCGGAGGACGAACCTCGCCTTCGATGAGTCCTCGAGGAAGGGCCACTCCAGGTCACCCTCCAATGAACCACCGAAGGGCCCAGCCTCCAACTGGACCACCGCTAGCTCCCACGGCGACACCGGCGGTTCCGACACGGTATCCGCCTCGTCGTCAGATGGGATCTCCACCACCATGTTCGCATGGGATGTCACCTGGTGTCCCAACTCTGTCCCAGCCATGCTTCCCTCCCACGACTTTGGCTTCGACGGCAAGGATGGGTTGTGCAGCCCTCCACCCGGTGAGGTGGGGAGCTCGCCCCCCGTCGTCTCCTCCACCATGACCGGTGGAGGAGGGGTTGCAAGAGTTACCTTCGATGCCATCTCTGTTGTCGACATCGGGATCGCCGCCAACAACGTCACCGCCACTGTCACGTTACTATCGACAAAATATGGTCGGCAGTCTACCTAGGGGTATGCCTAAGGTAGTAGATTATCGGTAGACAGATGCGCATGCTACAAACAAGATGGTGACGCAAGACAAACATGGGGTTTTATCTAGGTTCGCCCGCTGTGAAGGCGTAATACCTACGTCCTGCGTCTGATTATATTGATGTGTGTCAATGAGAGATGATTTTTAGAGGGGTCCCCTGCCCGCCTTATATAGTCCGGAGGGGCAGGGTTACAGATCTGGAAACTAATCCAAACCAGTTACAATTGCCATAGATGGCCGGATAAGGATTCCTATTCTAACCAACCAGGATCTTGCTTGATCTCCAAATCTGCCTTAATTCCTTGCGCGGGACTCCGAATAGATTGGCCGGGTCGCGTGTCGTCTTCTAGTGGGCCAGACCCCTTGGTCCGGGCTAGCCCATGCCTAGCCATAAGGGTATAGGGGTTAATACCCCCACGGCTAGTCCCCGAGCACCATGTATTATGCTGCGACACACCGTTCGATCTCCTTCGACTAATGCGATCTGTCTTCATGTCATCTCCAACTGGTTGGAACATTGACCAAGCGAGTGTGTCAGTATTCCGGTCAGAACAAAAAGCAGTAGACCACGATTATAGCCGAAGATTCCAATTGTCCGAAGAATGCATGGTGCTCGAAAGAAAAAAGAAAAAGATTTCTTTCCTGATGAAGTGTGCCCACTTGTATTTCTGAAAAGAAATGTAAGTGACTCTTGTACAATAGTAGTTATGGCCAACAGTCAGAGCGTAGGGGTCGATAAAATAAGCACATTCACCGCAAGGTGAAGTGTGCCCACTTAGTCCCCAAGCCTGGTAGTAGGTGACGTAGGCACGTGGTGCCAGGGTCTAAAAAGAATTCCCACTGAAGTTGAAAATCCAATCATCGTACAAGCAATATGAGATGCACCGGCAGGTGCATCGTACCGATGTAGTCCCCGAGCTTGCTGGAAGGCGAGGTATCAGCCTTGTAGCAAGGTCTAAATAAATGCCTCTCAACTGTATGTGAGTACAAATCACATGTAGCCGAGGAGAGCGGTCTCCGAGAAATGTTAGGAGTGGTCGGGGCAGTCCTCGAGCATGATGGTGGTCTGGACAATCCCCGAGCA
Source organism: Miscanthus floridulus (assembly GCF_019320115.1). Classification (NCBI taxonomy): domain Eukaryota; kingdom Viridiplantae; phylum Streptophyta; class Magnoliopsida; order Poales; family Poaceae; genus Miscanthus; species Miscanthus floridulus. The sequence continues at coordinate 79,279,499 of NC_089587.1, forward strand.
CGATGGTGGTCTGGACAGTCCCCGAGCACGATGGTGGTCTGGACAGCCCCCGAGCATGATGGTGGTATGGACAGTCCCCGAGCACGATGGTGGTCTGGACAGTCTCCGAGCATGATGGTGGTCTGGACAGTCCCCGAGCACAAGGATAGTCACGACAGTCCTCGAGCACGAGAAGTGTGGCGAAAGACCATATGCCACTTGTACTATTATTTTTTGTATTTATTTATTTACTTGCTCCTTCAAGTCCAATCTGACATGTCTGGTCAAAGAAGTAGACGGGTATAGCATGTCATACTACCTTTTTGTCTTTTCAAGCAAACAGTTGCGTGGCACCTGTAAGTAGGTGCGTCAGCGTGGGCCCTCCCACACTAGCAACGAAGAGGCACATATATTTGCATAGATCTCGAGGCTGTGAAAACAACCATCTACGGCGCGTGCGCACGTCTCCCAAGAATCTTGGGCAGACAAAACAGCATAACTCTTAGTTTAAATACACTATAAGATAGGTAAGTTACTTTTTATTGAACCCTATTGCCATTCGTAGCCGCAGCCATCTTCTTCCTCTCACCAACCCTAATACCTCCGAAATTACCACCAATCAATCCTTCGCCATTTCCTTGTTCATCAGCAAGGCCAGAGTCATGGCGAAAAGTGATGCGCAGAAGAAAGCAGGAGTCGTGGCGAAGGAGTGGTGGAAATCGAGAAGCAATGAGCAGACCAATGAAGACCTCATCACCATGGGGGTACTCCACAACATGGAGCTCGCAGGATGATGTGCGCTGGAGGGCGAGGGGTACCCAGATCCACAACCAGGTGAGATCGTGGTGTTTGAAGACTTCTTTAAGCGAGGATTTGGGGTTCCGGTACATTCTTTTCTTCAGGGGCTCTATCTTTACTATGAGATTGGGATTTGTAATATGGATCCCAACTTGATCCTCCTTGTCGCCACTTTTATACATCTTTGCGAAGCATATGGCGGCTTCCAGCCCCATTTCGATTTTTTCCGCCATCTCTTCTGTCTGCGGAAGAAAGGAAGCGGCGGTTCAAAGATAGCCGAGGGTGTGTACCTCAACCTCCGTGACAGCATGAAAGCCCAGTATCTGCACTGCCCATGGAACATGTCGCTAGACGACTGGTACAAGAAATGGTTCTACATCCGCGAAGAGCCAAACACGATTACATTGTGCGACGTGGGGTACATTCTGAAGAAGAGGACAAGCTGGTTAGAGAAGCCCGAGCACCTAGAACAGATTCCAGAAATATTTGGAATGATCCCGTGGAAAAAACTAGATGGTCCGAGCATGGTTGGGAACTTCATTAGCCGATGGATCTAGCCCTGCCAGAGGAGAGTACATCCTGGCTATGAATATCAAGGTAGCATGGACCCGACGAGGACGAGGCAGGAGGCGCTTGACAAAATCGAAGTCAAAGCCAGAATTGGAGAGCTATTTAACTTAGCTAATCCAAATTATGCCAGATTGAACGATGTCGAGCATGCTTTCAAGCTTGCCCGACCTTCCCCAAAGGTAACTCGTCTTGCCCTATACCCATAGTTTTATATTGTGGTAGGATAAGTGGAAACTTACTGTGTTCACCCATTTTTGTTATCCAGGTTAATGATCGGGATAGAGCGACAGTGTTTGCGTCGCCACCCCTTGGAGTGGAGTGGCCACAAGGAGCTGGTCCCACCGCCCAGACCAGCGTCGAGATCGAAGACGAGGACATCAACTGGGCGGTGCTCAGAGCTGGAGAGGAGGCAGCGGCCCTATCTAGTGGTAAGCGGCTGGCTGCCCCCAAACAGCCGAAGAAGAGATCAGCAACCACCCTGCTCACCAGGGGGCGCTAAGTATCAATGAGCCTAAGGAGGGCCCAAAGGAGAAACCTGCTAGCAAGCGTCGACAAGCATTTTTTTCCTGGTCGGACGATGACACAGAGGAGGGAGAGGATGCAGACACCTTTCGACTTGTCCCTTGAAAGAGGAGGAAACAACTAGAGTCGATGGAGCAGGGTGTCTCCTCCGTGCCTATGGGACCCACATTGCCGACGGCGGTGAAGGATGCAGCCGGGTCGACCTCGGGAGTACCTGGGCAAGGAAAGCGACCGGCGATGGGAGCGACAACCCGACCGAGGACACCACCGACCACTGCAGCACGAAGGACAAGCGACGGAGGTGTCAGGCACCAAGGCCCAGCGATAGTGCTGGATGTAGAGGGAGACCAGGAGCCACCCGCACAGCACGTGGAGCAAGTGCGGCCGAAGAGACATGCATTCGCCACATCATTCCGCACTTCTAACATGTAAGTATTTGTAACCTTATTATAAGTTAGCAATTTGCATTGAATATGGTTGCCTTCTGAACTTTTCTTGGGTGTACTAGTTCAGCATCCACAGAAAGTCTGGACCAGCTAGCCAGAAGTTTCGTGGCTCCACCAATAAGTTCAGAGCAGACTGCCCCATAGCCGGCCACTGAGGAAGCCATAGCAGAAGATCTGTCGGGGCCTCAGCAAGGGAGCAGTCAGACAACAGTCCCCGAGCAGGTGGTCGAGGGACCAACTGAGCCGAGCATGAGTGCTCCGAGCGCTAGACCTACTGAGGGCAACACTTCAGCGTCGGGGGTGATAGAGCAGACCGAGGAGCAACAACCGGAGGTGAGAGCACAGCCCACATTCATCGACACTGAAGCCCATGGGAAGGCTTTGGTGATCGTAGAAGCTGCTGACGCCGGACCAGCACTGAGACCCGAAGAAGAGCTCGAAGAGGACAAAGTGGAGGACGTCCTAGGCCATCCGTAGGACAAGCAACAACATGTGTATGTGTCGCAATGGTGGAACGACCAATGGGTTGTCCATGAGGAAATCCCGAAGGTCGAAGAAACCAAGAAAGTTGAACGGGCGGCAAAACGGCTGGTGACAGAAGTGCAGGTAAGCTTCGCTTCACCCCCTGATCTCGCTGTCTAGTTGTAGCTGTCTTACTTAGCTATATGCACATAGGACTTAATGAAGACCGCAAGGTACCGTAAGTAATGCTTCGATCATATCGAGGGGATTGCTGCAAGCAACAAGGAGCTGACGGCGGAGGTGGAACGCTTGCGCCAGCGACTTGAAGCCGCCAACCATAAAAAGACGATGCAAGAGTCCCAGAACCAAAACCTGGTCGTCCAGCTCAGTAATAAAGAGCGGGAAAGAACAAGTAAGTAGCCACTTTATCACAACGACTACTAACAAGTGCTGTTGCGTTGTTGCTAGTAACAGCTGTAGTGCAGGCTTAGAAGCCGAAGTGGTCCGTCTTCGAGAGGAGAACAGTCGTGCGGTCGTAGAGTATGATCGCCTGAAAGAGGACAACAGAAAACTAGCGCAAGACCAGTCACAGCTCTGGGACCACACGACCAATATGACAGAGGAGCTGAAAGGTAAGTTTTCCAAACCCCTTTGCCCATTTTTGTTGCATGTCGTAGTTTGGCGTAATATAGCGTCTTAACAGCATGTACGGTTTGTAGTTATTAAAATCAATGCGAAGAAGCATCTGGAGGCCGTGATAAAAGATCGTGATGGCTGGAAGGCGCAATGCCAAGAGATCACCAAGGATCGTGACACCTGGAAAAACTGGTGCTAGGAGTTGGCAACAGGCATTTTGCCGGTCCTTAACCTCATCGATCCGACGCTAGCAGAGGACGTGCAAAGGGTGCCGCAGCTGGGGTTGATCGAGAGATGCCAAAAGGCATGGGGATGGTTCTAGGAGTTCGTGAAGGAGGCGGGTGAGTACATAGGCGCACATGTGCTAAGCATGGCACGTGCTCACTACCCCTTGATTGATTTCAAGCGCCTAGAGGCTGGATACCCAAAGGAGGTAGATCTAGACAAGGCTGAGGAGCTACGGATGACCCAGTTGGACTTGTTGGCGAAAATAATTGGTGACATTAACCTATGTGGAGGCGCGACACCACCTGTACAGGGAACGCCATCAACAAGTCAGCTGGAAGTGCCTTCATTTTTAAGCCAACCGGCGAAGCCTACGGTCTCGACCAGCCAGGCATCGGTAGGGCCATCTTCTTTAGCTCGATCAATGCTAGAGTCTCCGAGACCCTTGCACGATGTTAGGCCCAGCGAGCAGCAGGTGCCGCGTGCCCCGATCAGCCAATGGTATAGGCTATAGCTGTGGAAGAAGATGTAGTTGTGTTATTGTAAACTTGGACCTTTTTAGGCAAGCTTGTAATAACGTAACCGTATATCAGCATAAGCTTGTTTGTTTTGTAGAAAACGTATTTAAGCTTGGATATCGTGTTGGTGTAACTAAGTGAGAACATGTTAGCATTCTGTTTAGTTGTACCAGTTTAGTTGACATGTCATCCTGAAAGGTTTGTATGGCCCTGGTTTATCTTGTGGTTGGAGTGTGAGGTGCGTAGCTTGTGCACACATAGACACACACAAGTTTAACCAGAGAGGACCTGCTGATCACCCGTAGCGTAGAGAGCAGATCCCATACACGTGTTGGGAGGAACCAGAGACTGGTGGTCGGTTTTAACTGGTTGAGTTAGAATAACAATAGACTTCGAAGTGACACATTACAATGGTCGGAGAAATCATAATAGCTTTATTGACTTAAATCGAAAGTACAAGAGGGGTACATATCTCAGTAGTTAAGCATAGAAACGCCTAAGCTTGTCGATGTGCCATGAATTGGGTACGTCTGTACTATCCAAGTGAGCTAACCTGTAAGATGTTGGTCATGTAACCTCCTTGATCATGAAGGGCCCTTCCTATGGGTTTGCGAGTTTGTGGACGCCAGCCTGATTTGTCTTCCACTTCAGGACCAAGTCCCCAACCACGAAGAACCACTCCTTGATGTTCTTGTTGTAGTACCTACGCAAAACAGCAAGGTATTTGGCTGTACGTACGCAAGAATCGAGCCGCTTCTCTTCTGCACTATTCACTTCTAGCTCCCGTACTTCATTGGCCTTGTCTTCGTCGAAGTTCTCTACCCGTGCTAATCTGAAGGCTATATCCGCTAGGAGCACTGCCTCAGCGCCATAAACCATAAAGTATGGTGATACGCCAGTATTGCGATTGGGCTGGGTTCTAAGGCCCCAGACCACGGCTGGTAACTCTTTGAGCCATCTTCTAGGAGCTTTGTCATTTTCTCTGTACATCCTCTTCTTAAGTGCGTCCAAGATCATACAATTTGCCTGCTTGACCTGTCCATTAGCTCTAGGGTGTGCCACCAAGACATATTTTACAACTATGCTCCTTTCAACATAGAAGTCCCAAAAACGTTCCCGATGAACTGAGTACCTAGATCAGTGATGATGCTGTTGGGTATGCCGAAGTGGTGGATGACCTGGTCGATGAACGCAACAGCCTTTTCTGAAGATGCCTTGACCACTTGGAAAATTTGTCGATCATCACAAAGACGCATGTAAATTTCCTAGGGGCCGGTTTGAAAGGCCCGATCATATCCAGTCCTCAGCATGCGAAGGGCCAAGAGGCTGGTATTGTCTAAATCTCATGTGCTGGTATGTAGATTCTCTTGGCGAAGAACTGATAACCTTCACAATGGTGGACTAGCTTCTCTGCATCGGCTACGGCTGACGCCCAATAGAACCCTACTCGGAAAGCCTTGCCAACCAACGTTCTTGAGGCCACGTGGTTGCCGTAGGAGCCAGAGTGGATTTGGTCCAGGAGATGTTCACCATCCTCCTGGGTTATATACTTCATCAAGATTTCCTCCTTCGCGTTCTTGCGCCACAATTTGCCATCGACGAGTAGATACTGCTTACTGCGACGCATCAGATGTTCGTTTTCTGTCCGATCGGAGTAACTGCTACCATCTGTCATATACTTAATGAAAGGTACTCTCCAGTCAGGCTCCTTAGTGGTCAGAGGTGTTTTGGTGGTATTTGATGCCGAAACCGTAGCCACCAATGGCTGGTCTGGAGGCTTGTCGACTGCGGGATCTCCTTCTTTGATGGAAGGCGTGAGCAGGTCTTGAACAAATACGCCATGTGGGACTTTGGCTCAGGATGATCCTAACTTTGACAGCGCATCTGCTGCTTGATTTTTGTCCTGGACCACATGTGTGTACTCGATGCCATAGAACTTGCCTTCTAGCTTTCTGATCGATTTGCAGTATGCATCCATGTTTTCACTGGTCGTATCCCAGTCCTTGTTGAGTTGGTTGATGACCAGAGCCGAGTCTCCATAGACATAGAGACGTTTGACACCGAGCTCGACCGCAATACGCAGACCATGTAGGCATGCTTCGTACTCGGCGGCGTTATTAGACGCCGGGAAATAAATCCTGAGGACGTATCGGAGCTGCTCCTTGGATGGTGACACGAAAAGGACTCCTGCTCCTGCGCCATCGATGTTGAGAGAGCTATCGAAGTACATCTTCCAATACTCACCGGGCCCCTAAGAGGCAGGTGTGCTTAAGTCTGTCCACTCGATGATGAAATCAACAAGTGCCTGAGACTTGATCGTAGTATGGCTTGCAAATTCCAAGGAGAAAGGGCATAGCTCCATTGCCCATTTGACGATGCGCCCGTTTGCATCCTTGTTGTGAATGATGTCTCCTAAAGGGTACTCAGTCATGACCACCACGCGATATCCATCGAAGTAGTGTTTCAACTTTTGGGATGTGATTAGTATGACGTAGATCAGTTTCTGAATATGTGGGTACCTAGTCTTGGATTCATTGAGCACCTCACTGATAAAATATATTGGTCGCTGTACCTTGTAGATGTGGCCAGGCTCATCGTGCTCGACCACCATGGCAGTGGAGACCACTCGATTAGTTGCCGCAATGTAAAGCAGGAGGGTTTCGTCTTCTCTTGGAGCAGTGAGGACCGGAGGTGATGTAAGGAATTGTTTTAGCTGTGTAAAGGTAGTGTCCGCTTCCTCCGACCACTCAAACTTCTCGGATGCTTTGAGCAGCTTGAAAAACGGTAGTCCTTTTTCACCTAATCTTGATATGAAACGACTTAGGGCAGCCATGCATCCGGTAAGCTTCTAAACATACTTCACCTTTTTGGGTGGCTTCATGTCCAAGACAGCTTTTACCTTTTCTAGGTTAGGGCATATGCCATCGTGACTGACGACGTTGCCAAGCAATATACCAGATGGAACACCAAAGATACACTTCTTTGGGTTTAATTTCCATTAGAATGTGTTAAGAGCTGTAAAGGTACATTCGAGGTTGTCAACAAGGGTGTATGCTTCCTTGGTTTTAACAACTACATCGTCAACATAAGCCTCGACGATGTCGTCTTTTATCTCATCTTTGAGGCAGGCCTGTATGGCGCGTTGGTAGGTAGCCTCGGCGTTCTTGAGCCCGAACGACATGGTCGTGTAGAAGTAAGCGCCGAAGGGCGTGATGAAGGATGTCTTGATCTAATCGTCCTTTTTGAGAGCGGTCTGGTGATAGCCACAGTAGCAATCAAGAAAGGAAAGCAACTTGCAACCGGTAGTTGAATCTACGACCTCGTCTATGCGAGGTAAGCCAAAGGGGTCTTTAGGGCAGTATTTATTGAGATCAGTGTAATCAACGCACATTCTCCATTCATTATTCTTTTTGCGTACAAGAACCGAGTTGGCTAACCACTTTGGATGATACAATTCTTTGATAAATCTGGCTACCAAAAGCCATGTAACTTCTACCCTAATAGCCTCCTTTTTGTCGTGAGCGAACCGTTGTAGCTTCTACTTGATAGGTTTGGCCTTACCGTCGACATTTAAGGAGTGCTCAATCAAGTTCTGAGGTACACCGGGCATGTCAGCGGGTTTCCATGCGAACACACTCATGTTGCTCCTCAAGAACCTGATGAGCGTGTCTTCCTATTTAGGATCCAGGTTGGCCCCAATAAGGGCCATTTTGCTGGGATCACCGTCGACCAGCTGGATCGCTTTGTGCTCTTTGGACTTGACGTTCTTGCGTGGGGCCTCGAGCTCTGGGATCTCTAGGTGGTCGGCTCGGGTCTTCTTAGCCTCGAGCATGGTCTCAGCCATGTGAATAGAGAGGTCGTGAGCCTCTGCTATTTTGAAGCTGTCGTCCTCACAGGTATAAGCTGCGTATACGTTGACCCTAAGAGTTAGAACCCCTTTCTCGGTAGGCATCTTGAGCACCAAATACCTGTAGTGAGGTATGGCCATGAATTTGGTGAGCGCTGGTCGACCAAGGATAGCGTGATAGGTGTCGTCAAAGTCAGCGACCACAAAGTTGACGTAGTCGGTGCAGAAGTGGTCTGGGGTACCAAATTGCATAGGTAGCGTGATCTGCCCGAGAGGTGTGGAGCTCTGTCTGTGGAGAACACCCCAGAACTGTGCCTCGTATGGCTTGAGATTATCCTGGGTTATCTTCAGGGCTGGCAAACTATTCTTAAACAGTATATCAATAGAACTGCCACTGTCAATCAGCACTCTGTCGAACTAAACCTTGTTGATACAAGGATCGAGAACCAGAGGAAAATGTCATGGCTCAGGTATTGTAGCCCATTGGTCCTTTCTGCTGAAGGAGATCTCGCGGTGAGACCAAGGAGGGAGCCACAGATCGGTGATGAGGTTGTTGGCGTTGGCCACGTTTAAGCAAGCGCGGGCGAGCAGCTTGCGTTCTCGTTTGGTCTCGATGGACACTTTGCCTCCAATGATGGTGTGGACACGATCGGTTGGCTTGACGTACTTGTGACAGGGATCTACGTCTTCATCATCGTTGTCCTCGTTACGCTACTCCCCTGCGTCGTTAGGCTTGTTGGATGTATCCAGAGCTTGTTGGCATGTGTAGATAGATTTGAGGACACGACAATTCTCCATGATATGGTTTGACTTGGGATGGAGCTGGCAGGGTCCTTTCAATGCTTTGGCATAGTCTTCTTCGTAGTTGCGACGTCCGCCACCTTTTTTAACGGTGTTGACCTCGTCGTCATCTTCCCGAGCATGCTTGGCCCTATAATCATCACGACGATTCCGCCGCTGATTACGCTGGTCGCGGTGGTCGCGGGAATCGTTGCGTTGGTTGCGGCGATCAAAATTGTCGTTCTGACCACGGTTGCCGCGGTAGTCGTCGCGGTGTGGGGGGTGGTCGGAGTGTGGAACCCTTGCTGCTTCTTCGATGATTATCTTTTTAGCATCATCGGTATCCACATATTTTTTAGTAGTGTCCAGGAGCGCTGTGACTGATTTAGGTCTCTTGCAGAGGAGCTTGTCCCTTAGGGCATCGTGGATGCGGAGACTAGTGATGAAAGCCTCGATTGCCTCATTGTCGGAGATTGATGGGACCTTGATGCGCATCTCTGAGAAGCATCGAACGTACTCACGCAGTGGCTCATCTTTGCGATCTCGAATCTGCTGCAGATCCTATTTGTTGCCGGGTTGGTCGCAAGTAGTAATGAAGTTGTCGATGAATGCTTGCTTGTGCTCTTGCCAAGAATCAAAGTAGTTTGCCGGCAAGCTAACCAGCCATTGGTGGCCTGCATGGCCGACAGCGACTGGGAAGTAATTAGACATGACGTCCTCGTCAGCCATGGCTGATCTGCACACAGTTTCGTAGAGCATGACCCATAATTCGGGGTTCTCCTTGCCATCGTACTTCTAAAGTTTTTCGAGCTTGAAGTTCCTGGGCCATATGACTTGGCGAAGGTGTGGAGTAAACTGCTTCAAACCCGGAGGGCCATGGGTAGTATCATATTCCATACGGCGATAGCTTTTGTGGGATGCATGATCATTGGCTCTTTGGTTAATGCGATCGCGCAGATCGCATTCTCTGAGGTAATGGCGGAGATCGTTATTGCCATCACGGCGATCCCGGTTGCCACCCTGGTTAACCCTGAGACCGCGGTTATCATGACGATTATCGCGGTTGTCTCGGCGGTTGTCGTCCTAGTAGTCGCAGCGGTTGTCATCCCGACCACCATCATGGCCACCGTTTCTGCCTTGATGTTTGTCTGATGGGTTGTTGTTGCGCGAGCGACGTTGGTTGGGTGGCTGTGAGCGACTTGAGTACTGGCGGCTGTGGCTTGATTTGACTGAGACGGATGGAGCCCAGGCTTGATTTACAATCTCTGCGGTCTAGGCCATAGCAGGCGTCAGGTAAGCTTGTATATCATCACGAACTGCCTGGGTTTCCAGGGTATTGGGTAGTCACTGCATTGTCGCCATAGCAACAGCTATGTTGGCACTTGGGGTCATGAAGACCTGCTTGTCCCCCACCCTATCAAAGTCATTGTTAAGGTCACGCGGCTGGACCCTTATGCGTCGTGCTTCCTCTTCTGCCTCGACTTCGATTTGTAGGCGATTAAACCGGTCAATATTGCGTGCTTCGCGTCCTAGCCTTTCTTGTTCTGTTTCGCCAACTACCGGTGGTTCATCATTACTAACAACATTGATCAAGTCTCCTTGCCTTGGTGGGAAGGATGGGAATCATGGGAACCCCAGGGCGTGGTCTGGTATATCCAGATCGTATTCAACGGCTTCATTGTCATGATGCTGGAGCTCGGTGTGGACGGAGCCATTAGATGCGATGCCGGACGAGGAGCTTGAGCCACCCTCTTGAACTATGTGGACCGATCCTTCTTGATAATCCTCAATCCGGACCATGTTGACAAAGTTACGTAGGCCGTAGGGCTAGGGCTGGTAGTTCTCCATCGAGGCTTTGTACTCGGAGAGCCAGAGACCCGTCGTGGGGGCTGGCCGGCGATGAACAGAGCGCCCTTCAGGAGTAGATGTGACCATGAGATCCGTACCGAGTCATGCAGGACGAATGGCCCGAGCTAGTCGGGTAGATCTATTGTGGGTAGTGGTTACCTGCTCATTAGGTTGACTTTGAATCGAACTTACCAGAGCTAGGGTTTTAGCAAGTTTGGTGTCGACCCGATCGATGGAGTTGAGCAAGTCAGTGTTGTCGATCTACCTCCCTTTGTAGCGAGGAAGCGGACGACGGGTTGTTGGCGTAGCTGAAGACGATGCTGGCGTGGCCAGAGCCAGATCCACCGTGGTCGGAGCCGTAGCCGATGTAGATGAAGCAGTGGTCGACGCAGATTGAATCTGCGCCTCCTCCGTGGTCATGGCGATGTAGTCATCAGAGCCAGTGGTCCAGGTGATCTGGCTGATGGTGAATGTGAGGTCGTTCGGCACCACCATGGAACCGAGGATGATGACCATCTTGTTCGTCTAGAGAGCATTACGCATACCCCCTACCTAGCGCGCCACTACCAACGAAATATGGTTGGCAGTCTACCTAGGGGTATGCCCAAGGTAGTAGATTATCGGCAGACAGATGCGCAAGCTACAAACAAGATGATGACGCAAGACAAACATGATGTTTTATCCAGGTTTAGCCACCGTGAAGGCGTAATACCTATGTCCTGCGTCTGATTGTATTGTTGTATGTCAATGAGAGAAGATTTTTAGAGGGCCCCCCTGCCTGCCTTATATAGTCCGAGGGGCAGGGTTATAGATCTGGAAACTAATCCTAACCAGTTACAATTGCCATAGATGGCCGGATAATGATTCATATTCTAACCGACCAGGATCTTGCTTGATCTCCAAATCTGGCTTGATTCCTTGCGCGGGACTCCAAACAGATTGGTCGGGCCGTGCGTCGTCTTCTAGTGGGCCAGACCCCCTGGTTCGGGTCGGCCCAAGCCTAGCCGTAAGGGTATAGGGGTTAATACCCCCACAGTTACCAGCAGCCACCCCGAGGGACACCACCCTCAAGAGGGAAGGCTTCACCACCACCACCCTACTCCCCCCTTGCTCGCCGCAACACGCTATAGGGTGGGTCTCCAAACCTCTTGCACGGAGACCGGGGCAATGCTCAACCCCGGCATCCCTCGCCCACTGACAAAAATCGTGGGCAAGCCACACTCCAAAAAGACTCGACCACCAAAAGTCGAAGAAGCAACAAAAGGAAACATACTGGGTGGCAAGTGGCACTACTCTGAAGACAGGCTCCGACGATGACGGGCCCACAGGACGAGGACCACTCCCCCTCACTTCAGACGGGGTCAGAGTCGACACAACCCGCTCCTACCCGGCCTACGGGTCGCTACGACCGCTAGCTCGGGGCTCCCCGACCGGAGCAGCGGGTAGGGCGTCCCCCACTGCGAGTCATGCATCGACCGGGCGCCAGTCTGCCCCTCAGACCACCTAGACTGTTTGGCTGCACCCACAGTAGGCGGGGCCTCCTCTAGCCGCAAGTTCGGCGTTAGCACTGGCCCCATCGCCGCACAGTCGCTAGGCCGCTCCTCGGACCGTCCGGCTCATCCAGCCGCGTCCACCATACACGGCGACGGAGCTGGCAACGCCGTCGAGGGGCACCATGACCGCGTCTGCTTCGCTGCTCGCTCGCCAACGGCATCCACGCTAGCCGCACGCTTCCTCGACGCAGGAACCTCCGCGCGCCGCGTGGCCTCCTGCTCCTCACCAGCAGACATCGCCGCAGGGTCACGACGCACCGCCAAGGTCACAACGACCTCCCGACTCTCCTCCTCATCGGAGAAGACCATGTCGTCCAGATTCGTAGGATCATCTAACGCGAGTTCCGACTCGACGTCGCTTGCACGTTCCCCGGCTCTCACGCGCCGGGCGACCTCCTTCTTCTTCTCTTCTTTCCGATAACCCTCCTTGGTTTTCTTCTACTTCTGGGCGTCTGCCGCCTCCTTCTGGGTAGCCTACTGAGCCTGGCCTGCCGGCCCCTTGGGAAGGTGCGGCCGGGACTTGTACCTCCCAAGCTCCTATGGAACGAATGAACCAAAATAAAAAAGAAGAGGGGCAGAGGAAAAAGCACAAGCAAAGTAAGGGAGCATACCAGCGAGGGCACGATCGAGGCATTAAACGGTATGGGTTTTCCCACCACCGTCTCTTTGGGCCTCAGCTACAGCACTCAGCCGACTCGACTCTAGATCTCATCATCCAGCAGCTCCTCTAGCGACGCGTGGTCTCGGTCCGATCGACCATCATACTTCCACATCAGGTGTGTCCTCTCTGCTAACGGCGTGACCCGACAGTGGTAAAGGGTGTGGAACACCCGCACCCCATCGAGGCCGCTCCTTACGAGCTTCTAGAGCTCCTCCTCAATGGCCTCCACCTTGTGCTTCTCCACGTGGGTGCAGCCCCATGACCAACTCTTCTGCTTCACCGGCCTCCCGCCGATAAACGCCGGAAACAGCGCCCCCACCGGATTCCTAATGTAGAACCACTCCCTATGTCATCCCCGGTTGGAGTCACATGGGGAGTACGCGGGATACGAGCCTCTTGTGCATGGCTTCCTCTGCAGGGAGAAGCCTCCGACCGGAGCGATCTCGGCCGAACTCCAGTCCACCATAGCTCTCCCAGAGAAGAAGAGCCAGAAGAGGTCCACTTGCGGCTCCATCCCGAGGAAAGCCTCACAGACGGTGATGAAGCCAGCGATGTGCAGCACCCTCGTCGGATTGAGGTGCTGCAGTTCTAGACCCCACGCGTTGAGGAGCCTACGCAGGAACCAGTGCACGGGGTATCCTAATTCATGCTCGTGGAAGGTAAGAAAAGAAACCACCTCATCAGGATGAGGTTGCGGGAACTCCTCCTCCTTCCTAGGGACCCTCCAGTGCGCCACCTCCTGCGGCAACAGGAACCCCTTCACGATGAACGCCTCTAGCACCGATGCCCTTATGATGGATGACCTCTAGTCCGACATGTCGGTGAGTTCCTCTCTTCTCTCTCGCTCTCTCCCTTTCTTTTCTAGAAACCTCCACGGCTCTTAAAAATGTTCATGGCAAAGAGGAGAGAAGGCGGCGGCAGACGAAGAACAGGCAAAAGAGCGGAACGAAAACCCTCTCCCCTCTCCTACTTAAGGAAAAGGGAGCAGCGGTTATGGAGGGGCGCGCCAATCTGGGAAGCCAGAACGACGGAGCAAGATTTGCTCTTTCTTTCATTTAATGCAGATAAGACACGCCCTGCTCGATGGAACGGCACCTGATCGGATGGGATGTGGCCTGGCCGTGGCCCACCACTACCGCATGATCAACCACTACCACATGACGGGCACAGGAATTGAAGCGCCACCGCACATAGGTGGCTCCCCACTTCCCTAGGTCAGACCTAAAGGAACCCGAATGATAGGTAAGGATAGACATCGACTGATAGGTAAGGAAGCGAAGGGGCGCCCCATGTAGGCCACGTCGACTCCGTCGTGGACGATGAGCATGGGTCCCGGTCGGACATTTCCAACTGAAGCTCTTCGAACCCCATCGCTTAGGTCGTTAGGGTCCCAGTCAGACTTTTCCGACTGAAGCCCTCCAAGCCCTGTCACTCTAGTCGTCAAGGTACCTCAAGGGCGTCGCACCTATAGATGCTCAGCAGAAAAACATGGAGCTCCTAACCTTCTTATGCAGCTCCTAAGTTGGGGCACCGCTACCGAGGCAGGAAACCCTCTACCAGCACAGTCGTGAGTAACCTCCCCTCCGACGAGGCTCGCCCGGTAAAGATCCACCAGAAAGTCTACACATGGCTCCATCCCAAAGGAGGCCTCGCAGACCAGATCCAGTGTCACCTCCAATCCAACATCACGCTCTAGGTTCGCAAAAGGATCCATAAGTCCTCCCCCTCGCTCACTCTTCCTCTCACTTAGGAACCGCTGCAGCGTACAGGCACTCTCGGTGAGAAAGAAGAAGGAAGAGGGAGCAAGGAATCTCCGCTAGAAGAGACCACCAGACCTCCCTGAGTCGATCGAATCACCTAGGAGGGACACCAGGTGACAGGTAAGGAGCAAAGGGATGCCTCATGCAGGCCATGCTGACTCCATCTCGAACGACGAGCACGGGTCCCGATCAGACATTTTCGACTGAAGCCCTCCAAGCCCCGTCATTCTAGTCATCAAGGTAAACGTTACCAAAACCCTCTCTATTTCATTATAAATCATTCATACATCCATATGCGCATTCATCTCATACGCCTGAACCCCCCGGACGGTTAGGGCATGAACCACTCGGGGGCTCAGAAACTAAGCATCGCACGTGTAGTGAAATGCACAAAAACGCTCCGTGTTGCGCCACCAAGCGGTGGCTTGCCTCATTCGACATGAGCAACCAAACAGAGCTAGGGGAGAAAACCATAGATGAGCACCGTGCGGCCTTCGCCCGGTCTGGCAAACCGGGTTATCTCAACCTTCTCGTTCGATCCTGAACCTCTCGTCAAGCCCACAGAATCTCCATCGAGGGGAGGCCATTAGGCCACCCGGGTCGGTCTCCAGAACGACCTAGACATCTACCGGGCTGCAGGTAAAAGAGTAGTGGAATGCCACAATAGGGCTATGCCGACCCCGTCACGAACGATGGACTCAGATTCCACTTGATCACACCCGTTAGCGAGCTCACCGAGCTAGTCTTCGAGCCCGAGCGATCGGGACAGGCGACGAAACTTAGCCCCTCCGGTTGTGAGGAACCGGATGAGGTAGCGCAAAACAACTCACACCAACCCCACGAAGGCCTGACAAGGCTCGGGGGGTCAAATGCCAAGGGACCGTGACTCCAAACTCGCGTCGATAGGATCGGCGACATCCAGCTACGGCTCTTGGGACCGCGACTCTGAACTCACGTCGACAGGATAGGCGACATCCGGCTATGGCTCTTGGGACCATGACTCTGAACTCGCGTCGACAGGATCAGCGACATCTGGCTATGGCTCTTGGGACCGCGACTCCAAACTCGTGTAACGGCTTCACTAACTAAAACTAACTTTCGATCCACGGCGCGCACTGACGCCTGGGTCTACTTGCGACTCCACCTTGCCCGATCCGACGGCGCGCACCGACGCCAAAGATCAAACTCTATTGCATCCAAACTAAGCTATCTCCGTTCACGGCGTGCACCGACGCCAGGGTTTGTCTCAAACTAAACTTCCTCGCCCGATCCCCGGCGCGCACCGACACTGGGATCAGTAAGTTCTGTTTCAATCCAATCCCCGCGCTTAAAAACATCTCGGCTGCACAACAACGCCATGGTTAAACAAAATTCCGTCTCAAAACTAAAAACACGCGCACCCACCGACACAACACAAAACCCCCCCAGCCAATTCCGCCTGAACCACCCGAGGGCTTAGGGGCTACACCCGCGGGTGCGCTCGCGTGCACCCGTTAGCAAGACAAAAAATCCTCCAAACGATTCGGCTCAAATCGCCCGAGGGCTCGGGGGCTGCTGTCGGGTTCATAAACCCGGGGTCCCTCGAGGACCGGCTTCCACGCCCGGGCTCGGCCCAAGAAAACAACATATAGTTCATGGGCCAGCCCAAGAGTCTAAAAACACAACGGGTCAGAAGGGCAGTCCGGTCACCGACCAGAAGGTCTACCCAAAAGAACAAGTGCCCGTTCGTCAGCTTCTTCGGCCCACCTCTCCGACCAGAGCACTCGCTTCGGGCACCAGCCGTCTCCAAGCGGTCTCTCCAATCGAAAGGCCTGGCCCAAAACGCTGCTTCCTACTCCGACCCCGCGACCGGGGCTCGTGGGAACCCTGCTCACCGCTCTTCTTCGACCGACGCACTGAGAGCCGACTGGAGCCATCCGACCGGGGGCACCCCGTTCAGAAGGAACCAGAAGACGTGCGGAGAAAGGCAAGGCATGGCTCACAAGTGAAAACCACTATACCAGGGATCATACCCTGCACAAAACAGTGCTCTACAGTCACCCTGACATAAAGTATTGTAGGGGCTGCTAAAAACTCCCATACGGTAAGCCCCCCATGTCTCTAGACATCGATCATAGTATGGGCTCTAGGATTTGCCATACCGGGTGAACATAGCGCGGCTCCTCACATGCCACTAAGGATCAAGAAGTATTTGCAAGTACTGGCGTCCATCCTTTCTAAAGAAGATAGCTCGACCTCCCGTGCGCATCTGACATTCTACAGTGACATCGACAGTGTTGGGGGCGCCTACCATTATCCGGTTTTCATCAGCGGAGGCAACAAGGCTTAGAAACATCTGTACTCTCTCCCTCTCACCTGTAAAGCCATCCCCTTCATCTATAAAAGGAGATGCGCTCCCTCCTACGAAGACGACGGACTTCTTCAAGTTCAGACTTGCTAGATCGACATCAACACCTCACAGCCGCAGAACCATCAAGTTTCGACCGCAACCCTTTCGGTCGGAGCCAACCGAACCTCTTGTACACCCTCTCATTTCTCCTTCTCGTTTGTAACCCACTACAGACTTCGAGCACCTGGGCTTAGGAATAAAGTCACCGACCGACCCCGACTGGACGTAGGGCACGTTGTCTGAACCAGTATAAATCCTATGTCATTGTGTGCTAAGCCACCTCTGATCATAACGTACGGCAAAACTACAAAATATTCACTAGTTGGTCATTTTCTGCACCGACATTAATAATAAAGAGCTAACTACTATATGAACGGATCGAAAGAAGACGGTAAAGAAACCCTACATCAGTTGACGACCGGCTGTATTATTATTAGCCAGTCGGCAGCGTGGGACTGTTTCTAGAAAAAAGTCTCATTGGTGCTGGGCCCCGCTCCATGATGATGGTTACGGTAGTCCATACTACTAAATGACCTTCGTTTCGGCTGGATTGTATATATTAAATTAATCAGCAGTATTTTTATTTATAGTTCAGAAGTCAATCGAGTCGAAACCAACAGGCAGTCATGTTTAGAACGTGGCAGTGTTCGTCGTTGTACTACTGCACGAGAGGAGTGGACGGCATCTTGTGCAGTAGTACTACTGTATTGCTTGAATAGAAAAAGATAAAAAGATTTCCAGGAATTCAACGAAGCTCGTACGTAGTCACTGTGTGCAAACAGCACCGATTGTCCGTGACTGCGAGTTACGGTACGGCCGACGGGGAAAGCAGTAGCACCGTGGGATCATCTCGGCCGCCGCCGCCGCGCCGGAGCGGAAGAGCAACAACCGAGCAAATCATCATAGGTGGTTGTGTTGTGCGTGCACGCCGCCGATCGCTAATCACGCAACCGAGCAAATCATATGGTTGCGATGATTTACCAGCGTCGTGGATCCGCCGCCGTCCGTTAGGTAGGCGGCACGCCGCGGACCGTGCCCCGTAACCACGCGTGTACAACCTAGGAGTGTTGTACGTAGCGTACTCCCACTAACCACCCACGGTAAACGTAAGGTAAGCCTGCCCGTGCCGACTACGGACTGCCCAACCCAAGGGGTCAAGCACTCGAGCTTAATTAAACTAAGCGGTGGTGGTCACGTGCTTATTAGTGGCGTGCTGGCGCTAGCACGCACACGGGACATGTGGGGTTAGGACTTGCTAGGAACCAGCTGGGCTGCTGCAGTGCCGCGCCTAATGCTAATCCGCCAAGCCACAGCTAGCAGCGCGCACGGGGCCGGGCGGGCGGGCGGACAGCGACGCGCGGTGCGGTGCGGTGGGCGCCGGGTCGCCGAGACGCAGACACGCCTTGTCCCGTGGCCGTGAGCCCACCGCCGAACACGCGCCCTGTGATAAGCGGGCGGGCGGCGGGGCCGATGGCTTTCGTTCGGCGCGGGCTGCCTTTTTCCTGCGGTTTCTCTCTTTTCTTTTGTTTCCGGTGCGCCGGGGGCCGGCCGGTCGGTCAGCTTTGGGCGGCCGCTGCCCGCTTGCTTGCTCGGCTCGGCAGCTGCCCAAAGCGAAAGCCTGCCGGCCTCGAGGGGAGGGGCAGGTACTACGTACTACTAGTCGCTGGCGGACGTGACGTGACGTGGCGCCTCTACCGCCTCGCCGTATGACCGTTCTGCCCCCCACCTCGTGGTACAGTACCGGTATGGACGTATGGTATGGTGTCTCTCGAATGCTCGCTGCACAAGCACAACAGAACCATGTACCAGTACGTGCGTACGTACGTCAGCAAGCTAAGGAAAGGAAGGATCACCGAACAAACCGCGAACCCGCGACTGGCAACCTACGGTTACATTATTACAGCCTTGCCGACACAGACAAACAGCAAGCGTAGCATGGACCAAAACCCAAAAATGTAAACGACACCAAATCCTCGCCGTCCGTAGACCGTACGTACCCAGGTCCACCTATACACATCACAGCGTACGTATGCCACACCCACAAGGCCAGAAATACATGCGCACTCGCTTGCCTCACAGCGGTCACGGCCCTGTGCACTTGTTTTGCTTACTTTCCAAGCAAAAGACCGCCTCCAACCAGCGCGATTTTCACCCGGCAAGCACGCGGCCGCGTGCACGCCCAAAAGTCCGTTTGCTTAGCCGAGTCCACCCGTGCACCGTGGGCGGCAGGCAGAGGGCCACCCACACCACACCGAGCCGAGACCCACAGCCATTCCGCGCCGCGCCAAAGGTAGCGGGGGGCACACCACACGTCGCTGTCGCGCGTCGGCCCGGGGAACGCGTACGCCGCCCGTCTTCCTCCTTCTGCTCTCCCCGCGATAAAAAGGCCTCCCCTTCCCCCCTCCTCCCCACGCCATTTCCCACCCTCACCACCAGAGGCCAGGCCGAGCCGGGCGGTAGCTTACCTAGCTGCCTCTCCCCTCATCGTCTCCGCACAGAGGCTCCTTGCTGCCGCCTGCCGGGCTTTACTTTGAACCACGCCGTGCCGCCGCGTCACAGCGCCTTCTACTCCTCTCATGGCGCAGCGCGACAAGAAGGTGGAGGAGCCCACGGAGCTGCGGGCGCCGGAGCTCACGCTGTGCGCCAACAGCTGCGGCTTCCCGGGCAACCGGGCCACCAACAACCTCTGCCAGGCCTGCTTCCAGGCCGCCACCGCTTCCTCGGCCGCCTCCGTCTCGCCGCCGTCGCCCTCCTCCACCTCGTCCCCTTCCCCGCCGGTGTTCCAGTACGACGAGCAGCAGCAGCAGCAGGCGAGGCCGTCTGCGCCGGCGGTGTTCGCCGACCGGCCCGCGGAACCGTCTCCGTCCAGGCCGGCCCGGACGTCTCCATCGTCGGCGTCGTCGTCCGTCAACCGGTGCCAGAGCTGCCGGAAGCGCGTCGGGCTGACGGGGTTCCGGTGCCGCTGCGGGGAGCTCTTCTGCGGCGCGCACCGCTACTCGGACCGCCACGACTGCTGCTTCGACTACAAGGCCGTCGGCCGGGACGCCATCGCCAGGGAGAACCCCGTCGTGCGCGCCGCCAAGATCGTCAGGTTCTGATCTGGTCCCGTCCGGGAGCGACAACCAGCGGCGGCGTCTCGATCGGAGCCGGACGCAGGGCACACGTACGGTGATCGGCGGAGATTCGGTGGATCGGTCCATCTCCCTCTAGAATTCCTTCCTCTCTTCTGTTTTTCTCTCTTTTCTTCCTTTGTTTTCCTTTTTTTTTATTATTACAAGAAAAAAAAAGATTAGAAGGTGATCGATCGAATCCATGGAGGGTGTTGGTTATTGTTGTTGTCACGCTGTTCTTGAGAATTATTCCATCATGACCACGAGGAGGAAGAAAAGCGTTGCAAAAAAAAGAAGGGAGAGAGGTCATGGGAGGCAAGAGAAAGAACAGTGCGATGATAATGTTATTGTAGCGTTGGTGGTTGGCCAGTTGGCGGGAAGAGATAGGGTTCGGGTTGGTGTGTTGTGCTGCTGCAATCACAAATCTCTCTCTCTATATACATTTTTATACCTTGTATAAAATTATTTACATTATTTAAATTATATATGGTTGCCAAGTTGCCATATCGCCCAACTCGAGCTACTAGTACTATATTCCATTCCATTGGTGGTGGTGGTTTGTCATGACAGCTAAACCAACCATTCATGTTTGTGTTGTACCATTATGGTTGGATGGATGGATTAGCTCACCAGCTGCTTGGTGATTGGTACGTGCACCGGGACTGCCTCGTCACTGTGCTGAAATGCTGAAAAGACGGATTATAAGTAAAGCGAACAGGACACTAAAATGCTGAAAAGACGGATTATAAGTGAAGCATCACTGAAAGTGAAGCGAACCGGGCATGGTATACGGCCATCTAACCCCATTTCTGCTCCTCTGTTTCCGAGGCTTATCTTCGTCTCAGCTTGTGTAATCTAATCTAAAGGAGAAAAAGCTGTACTACTCGAGCTGGAAAAAGGTCCTCCACCAAATCTTTTTGGGAAGTCTGATGAGCATCCAAAGTCTAGACAGGGGCAAGAACAGGAACAGGAATCCTAAGTAGCAGTAATAGGTGTTTGTGTAGGTGCAGCGTGCGTGGACGGACGACGGCGACCCCCTGTTTGCCGCCGGTTGCAATTGCGGAGTGAGTGCCGGGTAAGGTTGGCGCCGGTCATGACGTCTCCGCGGTCGCAGAAAATCTGCGTGCGCCCGTGCGCCCGCTCGCCTTTGTCTCCTCCCGGCCGGCGGTGGAGGTTGTGGTGGTGGAGGTGGAGGAGAGGATCTGTTCCGGTCCGGCGGATCATCCGCCGCCGCGCCCACTTGCCGAGATGCGTAGGCATCATCGCGCACGGCAGTGGCACAGGTCGGCAGCCGCGCGCGGTTCTTTATTCTCTATTTTATCTTAGCGTCTCGTAGTGGTCGAGCAGCTAGCTAGGTAGCCGCAATCAAATGCATGCCAGCGCCAGCCGTCGTGGACGCCACGCGGCACAGGCTGGATTGGAACGGGACGCGACGCGAGGGATCTCTCTTTCGCCCGCCTTTCTCTTCTTCCGGGAGACGGAGACGGCCCCCGTGACGCTCGCGCCGCCTTTGGTTCGTCCGTCCGGTCCGTCCTTGGTCGCGTCCGGCTGCTGCCCGGCAGGCCGGCCTCCGATCCGGCGGCGGGCGAACCGTGTCCGGGTTCACTGCCCTCTCCCTCCGTTTTCCGACGGTGACGAGAGGGCCTGCAGAAAAATCGTGTTCGGCCTCGCGACAGGTTTCAACTTTCAAGTTAGGATTTTAAAAAATAATTTAAATTAGCTAGGCTGGTTGGCTAACAACTATTAAAGACTTAGCCAAAGATTAGCCAACCTATTAGCTCTCCTAGACTTAATTTGAGCAAAAAAATAGTTAACTAATTAGCTAACAACTGGCACACAGTATCAAACATGCCCTTAGGGCAAATACATTTTTTTAACAAGGTAGGACAAATACATTGGTGTTGTCTAAGCAATAGTTTCATGTAGAGCCGCATAATTTTAAGGACGACTTAATAGACAACATGCACAATTGTTGTCTTTTAAGTTGTCTCATGGTAACTCAAGATCCCTTAATTTATACATAGAATAAAAAGAATGTTGTGTGTTACACGGCAACAACAACTCATACAGTGGTGCAATTGTTGTCTCATAGACATAATTTTAGTCTCCCGAGAACAATCGTTTGGCAAACAACAACCACTTTTTCTCGTATCTTTCGCTTCTATCCATATCATAAAAAATTAATCGCACGTGACGCTACATGAGACGACTTATATATGAGGCCGTTGATGTGTAGCAATGTACTTGTCCTTAGACATGTGGCTGTACATAGTACCTTTGTGCTAGATACTAATACTCCCTTTGTCTTAAGCTAACTAAAGTTTAATATAAATAAGTATTATAATATTTTTATTATAAAACCTATATTTTTATATTATACCTATTTGATATCATAAATAATTTTTCTACCCCCACCTCCCAACGAATTTCGGCCATTAGTTTCTCTTAAAATATGTTGCATTTATCAAAAGATCAATATTATCTTTGGGACACTTATTGAAAGCAAGTATTTTGATGCAAATTAAAGCTTAATGTTAGACTTGTATGTAATTTGACTAATCATTCTATAAAATTTGACCACTCCTTGTGTGAAATACACTTTTTTGCATTCCGAAACTTGTGGAATGTTAATTTAGTTTTACTGCACCGAACCTAAAACACGAGTTTTTTTTTATTAGGACGGAGGTAGTACGCGGTATCGCCACCGCCAGCGAGTCAACAGTTTTTACGTACATAGATGAGCGAGGGAGGATCACGTGACAGTACTGATTTAATATTCTCCAGTTTCAGCAGCCAGGAACATGCATGGTCTGGTTCTGGCTGGCACACTGGTTTAGCGGAGGCTCTGCGATTAGTCCGCGAGGTGATAATGACCCAGGATGGGAGAGAGGAGCCTAATGGTACGATTAACTGTATAATCCTTATCTTTTGCTCGCAACGCATGTCAAGGACGGGACGATGACGGGTGGCAGAAAACAAATACCTGAGTCCACCTTGATCAGTGCAATGATTGGGATGCTCAGCTCGGCTCAGGGGGCTCAGCTAGCTCGGCCTTTGGGACAGCGCGAAAGGGCAGGTAGGCAGGTTCCGTGAACCTTTGCTGTTGCTTCACATCTCTCCAATTGCCTTCCGAAAAAAGTCTACTTAGCCCCTTAAATATAGGTAGATGTCTACTTCACCTTCTCAACTATAAAATAAGGTATTCTACATCTCAAACTATTGAAAACCGTCTAAATAATCCCCTGAGACGATTTTGAATGTGGTTTTGCATATGTGGTATATTACAAAAATCTATATAACCCCCTAACATATCGAGGGTTGACTGCATGACCCCCTCGACTATAAAAAGTGATATTATGGTCCGTAAAACATAAAAAATGTTCAAATGACTTATCGGATGGTCTTTGGTGTGGTTTGGACAGTGTATTCCGCCATATAGAAGGAGAAAGTGAGAGGATGTGGGAGGAGCCGGATGACATGGGCGCAACCGTAGTGCATGTGCCCAATGCCATCGTGGAGTGCATGAGGTGAAGCAGAAAACAAGCTGTGCTCAATGGACGGTGGCACAAGCCTGGAAAGAGTTCAGAGAAGGAGGCATCCGATGGGCCTGTGTATATTTGGCCATGCAGCCCGAGCCCATCGGGCCGGCCCAAGCACGGTGACTAGCGGGCCCGGGCTGGCCCGGCCCGAAGGAGCAGGCCGTGCCTGGGCCTTACCCCAGGCACGTGGGCCGGCACGGCACGGCCTGCTACAGTCGAGCCGGCCCGCTAGTGGCTCGGCCTGCCAACCCCGCGCGGCCGCGCCCCTAGGCCAGGGCGACATTCAGCCTAGCTCCCCGCCTCCCCTCGCCTCGCCCTCACCGGCCGGCTCACCCCGAACCCTAAATCCTACCCGCTCCCTCTCGCCTCTCGCCTCTTCCCCGTGCGGCGGCGTCTCCCTCCCGCACGCAGCCTAGCTCCCCGCCCCCTGCCTCAACCTCAACCTCACCGGCTCACCCCGAACCCTAAATCCTACCCGCTCCCTCTCGCCTCTCGTCTCTCGCCTCTTCCCGGCGCGGCAGCGTCTCCCTCGCGCGCAGTTGTCCCCCTCCCACGAGCAGCGACGGCCGGATTCAAACGCACCGATGACCGCCTCCTCCATGCCTCCCCGCGCAGCCCCACCTCCAGGGTGAGCGCGCTGGCGACCAAATCTGCCTCTGGGGCGAGCGCGCTGGCTGTCTCCCTCCCGTCCGCAGCCGTCTTCCTCCCTACGCCCGAACCCTATCCCTTCAGTTGCCGCACTCGCTCCTCCTCTTCCTCACCGAGATCCGGAGCTCCGCTCTCTCTCCCTCCGGCCCTCCCTCCACTCTCTCTCGGCGCAACAACGGCGCCCCTCTCCCTCCCTCCCGACGGCAGCCCCTCTCGCGTGGCCCCTGCAGCGACGCCTGCGGTGGAGCTCGTGTGGCCCCCTACGTCGGAGCTCGCACGGCCCCTACAGCGGCATGGAGCGGGGCGGCTCTCCTCCAGCGCGGACCTCTCTAAGCAGGGGTGGCGCGGATCTCCTCCTCCATGACGGATCCGCTCCCCGCGTCCTCCCTCCCTTCCTTCTCCGGTGGATCTCTAGCAAGTGGCGTCGACCCCCTTCCCCTCTCTCTCTCTCTCTCGGCAGCCAGTGGGCCTCGGGCTGGCACGGCCTGCGAAATTGGTCGTGCTTCTCGAGCCGGCCCGACATGAAAATCAGCCCATAGTGCTGTGCCTAGGCCAAAGGCTAGGCCCGTGGCCCTGTGAGGTACAGTCCGGGAGGCACGGCGTGTTGTGCCGGCCCGTTGGCTATCGGGTCGTGCTTTCACGGGCCCGTGCCGTGCCATGCCGGGCCGGCCCGTTGGCCGTCTATGGGCTTGTGTGCAAGCATGTGTCCTTAGGCCAATGTGGTGGAATACGGTATCCGAACGACCCTACATGGCCATCATTTCAATATTATTATATGCTTTAAGTGATACAATATCACATTTTATAGTTGAGGGGGTCATGCAGTCCACCCTTGATACGTTAGAGGGTTATATATACTTTTAATTTGCCACATCAGCAAACCACTTTTAAAACCGTCTCAGGGGTTATTTAGACGGCTTCCAATAGTTTAGAGGTTAGAATATCTGGTTTTATAGGTGAATGAATGAAATAGATAACCACCGTAGTAGTTGAGGAGGTTAAATAGACTTTTTTGTTATAAACGATAGGCAATATAAACGATGAAGAATAGTAGATCAAACATAGGAGACACGAGATTTTAACGTGGAAAACCCTCCAAAGGTGGAAGGGAAAAACCACGGGCACCAGCTAGCAAATCTTCACTATATCGGGTGAGGTTACAAACGCCGGAGATTTACAACTTGGGGATACCCTAACCTAGGGGCCTTCCCGTATACAAGTCTATGATGCCTATGAGGGAGGTGGTCCGTATATATAGGGAGAAAAAACCCCACACCCTCGTCTATTAGCAATACGAAACTAATAGATGATGTAGTCCCTCTTAACGCTAATGGGCCGCTTTGCTTCGGCCCAAACTTGAATCTGGATCATAGCTCAACAAACTCCACCTTGAGACAAATTCCTTCTTGTAGCATAAAACGAACCTTCACCCTGAAACAACAAAAAAATACTTCCAGTGTCAAATAGCCTCTTGGACTAAACAGTTATACCAACTAAGCTTGAGCAAAGCTTAAACTTAGCAACAGGAACTGGCTTTGTCAACATATCAGCAGGATTATCATGTGTGCTTATCTTGCATATCTTCAGCTTACCTTGTGCGACCACATCGCGAATATAATGGTATTTGATATCAATGTGCTTCGTTCTCTCATGGAACATCTGATCTTTAGTGAAACATATAGCACTTTGACTGTCACAAAATAAATTAATGTAAGAATCATCTCCACAAAGCTCAGCAAATAAACCTTTCAACCAAACTGATTCTTTACATGCTTCAGCAATAGCCATGTATTCTGCTTCAGTGATAGACAGGGCAACAACGGGCTACAATGTTGCCCTCCAACTCACAGCACAACCACCAATAGTGAACACATAACCTATGAGAGATCTCCTCTTATCCAAATCAGCAGCAAAATCTGAATCCACGTAGCCAGTGAGTCCCTTATCAGTCCTGCCAAACTTCAAAAAGGCATTTGTTGTGCCACAAAGGTACCTGAAAATCCACTGAACAACCTTCCAATGTTCTTTACCAGGATTAGCCATGTATCTACTAACCAAACTCATAGCATATGATAAATCAGGATGAGAGCAAACCATGGCATACATCAAAGAACCAACAGCACTAGAATATGGAACTCTTGACATGTACTCAAAATCCTCATTCGTACTAGCACATTGTAAAGCTGATAATTTGAAATGAGGAGCAATAGGAGTACTAACAGACTTTGCATTATGCATGTTGAAACGATGAAGAACTTTCTTAATGTAACTTTGCTGACTAAGAAATAACAAACCAGAATTTCTGTCTCTTGTAATTTCCATACCTAGAATCTTCTTAGCAGCACCAAGATCCTTCATCTCAAACTCACTACTCAACAGTTTCTTCAACGTAGTGATTTCTTTCTTGCTCTTGGCAGCAATTAACATATCATCAACATATAACAGCAAGTATATAGGTGATCCCTCAACAAATTTAATGTACACACAACTATCAAATTCAGACCTCTTAAAACCATGTGACATCATAAAAGAATCAAACCTTTTATACCATTGACAAGGAGACTGTTTTAAACTATATAAGGACCTCTTTAATTTGCAAACATGATCCTCCTTACCAGGTACTATGAACCCTTCTGGCTGGTCCATGTATATCTCCTCCTCTAGCTCTCCATGAAGAAACGTAGTCTTTACATCTAACTGCTCAAGCTCAAGATCTTGTATAGCAACAATACCGAAAAATGTACGAATTGAACTCTGCTTTACAACTAGAGAGAACACATCATTATAATCAATACCAGGAATCTGACTGAAACCTTTTGCTACTAACCTTGCCTTAAATCTTGGAGGCTCACTAGGAGACAAACCTTCCTTTCTCTTGAAGATCCATTTGCAACGAACGGCCTTCTTATGTTTAGGCAAGCGCACAACATCCCTTGTGCCATTTTTCTCAAGTGACTGCATCTCTTCTTGCATAGCGGAAATCCACATCTCGTGGTCACCAGAAACAACAGCTTCTGTGTACGTAGCCAGCTCATGAATGTTCTCAACCTGTTCAGCACAACTAAAGGCATAATGAACAATATCACATTCCTCAATTAAACGTGGACGAGGTCCACAACTCCTCTTTGTTCTGCGATCTGCAATAGACTGATTTTGAGGCTGCAAAACAGGAGGTGAGTGCTGAACAATATCATGAACATTGTTATCAACAATTTCAGTTTCCTGATCATCTACGTGCTCCACCTGCACGCTAACATGTTCCTGCTCCTCATCAGAACCAACTGGTGAAACATCTGTGGACAAGCTGTCATTAAACATAACAGATTCATTGAAAACAACGCTCTTGCTTATGAAAGCCTTTTTAGTTTCAGGATTTCATAACTTATATCCTTTAACTCTAAAACCATAACCAAGAAACAGACACTTAATGGCTCTAGGTTCTAGCTTTCCATTATCAACATGAGCATAAGCAGTGCAACCAAAAACTCTCAACTGTGAATAATCAGCAGGCATACCAGACCATATTGTAACACCCATGGTGTTAGTCTTGCCTAATTGCACTTGCATTTCTTGATCATGCGCATCATTCATCCATTCATGAGCATATATCACTTGAAACATGGGAAACATGACTTTGAAACAAGAGTATCATTTCAATTGTTTTTCATCGTTTTAGTACCTTTAGTGCTTAATTATTGTACGACCAATGTGTGGTATGGCTAAATACATTATTAAACATCTTAGCTATGCTTAGAAAGTCATTAGGAACAATGTTCATGTTGATCATTTTGCCTGATTAAGATTTCAAATCATGGTTTGACTTGTTTTAACCCTAGGACTTTTTGGTTTGACTGTTCAAAAAGTGCCACTTAGAATATTTGCATGTCTGAGCAACCTAAAACAAAGTTGTAGCAAATTATATGAGGAACAAAAAGTATTTTGTGACCAAGTCATGAAAATGTGCACAACATGCTCAAAATGGTCCCACAAGTCAGAATTTGGGTTGATTTCAACACTTAGCAATTTCTAAGTATAAATTCCAGTTTTCAGTTTCTTGAACACGACTTTGACATGATTTTACTCTCTGTCCTTTGCGAATTAGACAGTGATCTTTAAATGAGTTTTGTAGCTGGCATGTAGGTGTACAACTTTCGTTTTGATTTCTTTCGCTAACACTCAACGGATTAGGAGATCGAGCCTCATCTTTTGGCGCTGTCAGTCAGCCCTGTTGTTCTCTGAATCGAGCTATAGTGTTCCGGCGTCAGTCAGTTCATGGCCGACCGAGGTCAGCTGGTGGCCGCCGCGTGTCCGCCACGCGCTCGGCTCGCCCTGACCACGCAGCGCGCTGGCTGGCTTGAAGAGGAGCGCGCCCTACTGCTCTCCGCACGCGCTCTGCCCCCTTTCACCCCTCCTTGCCTTCCCCCTTCGCAGCCGCAGCGCACCGCCGACGCCATCAGCTCCGCCGAGCTCGCTCGAGCTCGCCGCGGCGCCACAGCCACCACCATTCATCCCGCAGCTCCGCCATCGCCTCTCGGACCACGTCAGCGCCCTCACGGAGCCAACCGAGCTGTAGGTGAGCGACATTGCCGCCGTGCACCACCGCGGCATGGCCACCATGGTCGCCGCCGGTGATCGCACACGGTCCCGCCTGACCGCTTCACCGTAGCCACTAGCCGTAGCATAGGAAGATCCGCCTTGTTTACCCAGTGCTTGCGCGCGTCTTGTATGGCCACCAACCGTTGGGGTTCGCCGGAGCACCACCGTGCGCCATGGCCGAGCCGCCGTGGGCCATGGCCGGCATCCAGGGGGTCCATTAGAGTCTAGCTTTAGGGGTGCTATGGGTGTGGGAGGCCGAGGTGAGCACGCCGGTGCCGTCGGGTTCACCGGTGGAACTCGCCGTCGGTGAATTTCACGGCAGCCGCGCCGTCGTCTCCCTTCGTCCCCTGTTTCCTCTCGCTGACACGCGGGTCCCGCACGTCAGTCGCCGAGCCGAAGGCGGGAGACAGGCTTGGGCTACGCTGTGTCGTGGGCCGTCGGATCTTTTCGGGCCGGCCCAGTATTGTTTAAGTGATTGGAGTTCCCTTTTATTCTTTATTATTTGAAATCAAAAATGGTTTGAAAAATGTTTGGGTGATCAAACTTGCTCCAAATTTGTTGAAACAAATTTTGCTAGGTTCCTTATCATCAGATCCACTTGGGAAAATTATTGCATGTCATTTTTGAGATACTTTTCTATAGGATTTTATTTAATCATGTATATTGCTGATAAATTGAAAAATGTGTAGAAAAATCTATAGGCTTCAGAAAAATATGATTTCCAAGTTTATTAATTTTCTTGTGTCATGTACTTCCTAGGAAAAATATGTTTCATGCATGTGCTGTGGAAAACTTTGGAGGTGTAGTTCAAGTACCTTTAATGGCTGATTTTTGTTGTTTTTGCTAGAGAACAAATTTTGTATAAAACATGCATGTGATAAATTTTGGACAGTCATTATATGCTATTAAGAACCTAGGAAAAATACTAATTCTGTTGTTTGACACTTTTCATAGTACAAAGTAATTTCATGCTCATTTTTATGCTATAGCTTGTCATTTTTGTGTAGGATAGTTTACTTATCCAAATGCCATGAAATTTTTATGGTAGTCTGTTTAGGGTAGTATTATGCTACTGTAATTTTCTCAGATTTTTAGGAGCATCAGAAATATATGTTGCTATTCAAACCTATTATTAATTAGGGTTTAAGCAAGTGTTGCTTTAAGTGTGATTAAGAAATTAGTAAAGCTTTGGTGTATCTTTGAAGCTTTTCATAAGATATGTAACTTAACATATTGGTAGTAGAAGAGAATGCAGTAGATGACATATGCTTATAGTATGTTTTCTTAGATGATGTTGACTACCTTGCATTCAAACATATCCATTGTATTCATCTCATTCGATGCACCGTTTGCATAATCACTTACGCGCATTGCATCATACAGGATCTCAAACCGAGAACCCAGTCGTCATACCCGAGGAGCCCGAGGAGCAGCTCGAGGTGCAGCACCAGGAAGTGCCAGAAGCCGATGAGGAGGACGTTGAGGAACTTCTGGAGTGCCCCGATCACCGTCCGAGCTCCTTCGAGAGAGGCAAGCCCCGGAGTATTTTCTCTCGGTTTGCAATGATTTAATTAAATACTTTACTTTAAAGTAATGCATTACGTTCAGGAGTTGTTTGCAACCGTTGCTGCATTATACCTTGCTTACCTTTGTTATACTATATCCTTGTTACCCTGGTATCCGCAGTCGAGTCAATGCTTAGCTGGCTTAGACCGGTAGAAGTCAGGTGATTTCTTGTCACCTGCGAGCTATAGGTGGTTACCTGGATCTGCTTGGATGACTATGAAGTCATGGTATAACTAAGTGTTAAATGAAGTTGAGACCGGACAGAGACTTGCAGAGTTTTGGACTGTAGTGTTTCCGTCTGTGTTGATTAAGGACCGACCGTTGTTGGGCCTCGAGTCATGTTGAACGCATGCCTTACATTTAGCTGGCCGGATAAAGTACCTTCCGACCGCGAAGCTGGGAGATTTTTCGGGCCGAGTAGATTTCTCGCAACGCACTGTGCCGGAGCAGATGTGGTAGGACACGGGGGCGGGCTGATAAGGCCAAAGTGCAGTCGGTCGGCCCCTGAGTACATGTGGTTCCTGGCAAACTCGAGATTTCCTGGAAAGTTGACTCGGTGATCAATATCTCACTTTAGCGAGTGAGTGAGGTTTGTGTAAGGAATAAATCACCAGCTGGTTAGGAATCGATTCGAATCGCCATCGCTCCTGGATAGTGAGCACTTGACTTGAGTTACTTCATCGTAGTAAATGTTATGGAACACTTGGACAGTTATAGTGAATATGACAGTATGGAAGTTGTTTAATGATCATTGGTTATCATTATCTGCTTAATCACATGTTTACTCTAGTATAGGTGCAAATCTAGTTGACAGGTTAATAATAATTAACTTGGCAATAATGCTTTTAGAAAGGTTCTTGAAATGCTAAAAATGCTTCTTTCTGCAAATGAGTCAGCTACCCTACTATAAAGCCCTTCATAATCCTTAGTGTTATTTATTTTCGGTTATGTTGGGTAAGTCTGGCTGAGTACCTTCTCGTACTCAGGGTTTTATTCCCACTTGTTGCAGATGGGCAGATGTATTACGGCTACTGTATCAACTGCCTTTATCCTACGATGGGTGATGCTTAGGACCATGGGCATGGTCATTCCTTACGTCTCATCTGATGCTTTTGTTGGAGATGATCATTCGCTGGCACTATATTTAAACTCCACGTGAGTGTGTGTGTGTGGTTTAAACAAATGACTTCTGCTACTTTTATTCGAACTGGTTTGTAATAACTATGTTTAAACTCTGATGTATCTGAGATTGCGAACTTTTATGTAATATGTGATGGTGACCGCTAAACTTATTATGATCATGGCTGGGACACGAGTTGGTTTGAAATCCTTCGTGATTTCACGGACTACCGGGTTATACAGGCTTAAGTTTGCTCAATCATCTGCTCTGGTGGATGATTTTCTTACTTAATTTCGTATAATTGGTCGGTTCTGTTACAGCTGGCATCAGAGCATGGTTTAGCGTGTTACTGTTCACAAGTGTATTTAAAACAAAAAGGCATTTGGAAAACGTGATTTTAAAACTATGAAGGGTGCCAGTGATCATATCCTTTATGCCAGTTAAGGACTTTAGGCGGCTTAATTAAGTACTGACTGTGGTTCTTGCATCATATTTCTCTTTCGTCGCTCATACGGCGTGCTATTGTATGAGTGCCACTTGTTTGAGTGGTAATGAATGGATCATTTGCCTCTACGCCTCGGTAAGTGTGAGTTGTGAGAGCATGATCGGATACACCGCCGATCTAGGGTAAATGCTTATATGATGCCGGAGTAATTACATGTTCTACGCATGTTTTACAAAGGTATCTCATGTATGGGTCTTCCATCTGTGGAGGCGATGCCGTCAATAGGACGATGGTTCGGGTAGTTACTACCGTTGTACACGTATCTGGGGATTCGTGTAGAGCGTGTAGATAAAACTTTACTGCTTTTATGCATTCATTGGGAATTGGGCTGAAATGAATTTTCTGTAGGTACATAACAACGCTATCATGTAGAACGTATTAGCTACGTATTTGAGAGATCGTTGTTATGCCACCAAATTTGTCGTTAGAAATTATTTATTTCCTAAGTTTGTGAGAACGTACGACACGTACATACATCATGTTACTTGTGCATTTCATTCATCTCATACATTCCTCCCCTTATAAATTGATTATCTCATTTTGATAAAAGAGATATCACCAAAAATATGTTTCCCCGAAGTAATAAAAGAACTTTTGCTACAGATGGCCCGCACGAAGTAGACCGCCCGTAAGTCCACAGGAGGAAGAGCACCTCGACATCCGTTGGCCCTGAGGGAGCACCGCACCACGGACACCTTCTTGAGCGAGTTTGGCATGCCAACTTTGCTTTGGAGAGTGCTCCATGATGTGGGGTACCCAGAGGGTCAAGAGCCGGTGTACTCTTGGAATGAGAACCAGTTAGCAGATGATGGACTTGCAGTGGTGGAGATCACGGTTCCTGCTCTCGGTGATGCTCTAGATTGGGATGGTTGGCATTTGGAGTTTGAGGGTCGCACTCCAGTTGAGGGTGCAGAGGGAGCAGCCTTCCGTGTCATCAGGGACATTATGAGCAGATTTCCCAGTGAGCTTGCAGCAGCTCTAGCTGGTACTTTTCCTAGGGATGATCCTCGCGATGCCATTTGGGTTTAGCCTCAAGGAAGTGCATTGGTCAGAGGTCCAGCTGAAGGACAGGCTAGCGACAACCAGGCGATGAGTGCTATGTTCGCCGCCATCAGAGCATATGAAGGTCTCGAGAGTACCTACTGGACTTTGACTGGCTTGCATAGTGAGGATAAGCTCAAAGGGAAGAAGCAGAAGAAGAGACAGGCACGAGCTATAGCTAGCCTGCAGGAGCAGTTGGCTGATGTGAACTTACAGCGAGATCAGGCGGTTGAGAGAGGTGATAGAGCTATGCAGCGAGTGCATATGTTGACTCAAGCCAACAACAATGCAGACCGCATGATTGGATAGTTGGTTCAGGAAAGGAATGAAGCCTGGAACGCAAGAAACCTTCTGTTGCAGAGAGTCGATGAGCTAGAGGAATACAACGGCAACCTGCACGAGGAGTTTCACGCGCTCTACAATGGGGTTGGCCCATATGCTCCACCGAACGCCGCTGGCATGGACATCGACGACGACAACCAGAACGAGCCTGTAGTTTCACCTGGAGGCGATGGTGACGTCTCCGATCCCGACGATGGCCCCGAGGAGTAAGCTAGTTGCTTTACGCTAGTATCTAGGTCCTGTCGCGATGACCTTTCTTTTGTTGGCATGTAATCCATCGTATGTTGTTTCGAACGTATGAGACTTGGTATGTGGTTGGAACTTGATTCTCGAATGCGATATCTGAACGCATAAAAAGTCTAGTGTATGTATGCTGGCAATGTGATTGTATGGACGCGATGTTTGCCGTTGAAGTAATTTGATTAAGTGCTGTTGTTTTAATTGGGATGTGATTGTTGTGCCTCTGTTTTATTGCATGAATTTATTCTCTCCAGTAAATTCAGTACGGCATAATTTTTCCTTCACTCGCAATTATTACAGCTTCACTCAATCGTTACTTGTTGCTGAAATATGCAGATGACAAACACTCGCCGAACCACGTATGAGGCCGCTGAGCCCGGTGCCAACGGTGCGGGGACCGGTGGTGGTGGTGGTGGTGGTGGAAACCATGGCAACAACAATGAGCCTCCCCATGAACCGCATTTGCCACCTCCTCCCCCGTTTACCCCCGAGATGTTTCTCGCACAGCTGCTCGGGAGTCAGCGCAACGCGGAACAATCTCAGAAGAACATGGAAGATTTTCTACGCACCATCGCCAACAACGTGCAACGTGGTAACAATCAAGGTGGTGGCATGGGAGTAAACCAATATAGCAGCTTCAAAGATTTCATGGACACCAGACCACCCGTATTCAAGGAAGCAATAGAGCCACTCGATGCTGAGGAATGGATCAACACGATGGAAGATAAATTCTGTGTGTTGAGGATGACTGAGGTGCTGAAAATGGAATATGCTGCACTTCAATTGCAGGGACCGGCAGGAATGTGGTGGAAGCACCATCGCACCACCTTCCCTCCAAATGCTCAGATTTCTTAGAGAGAGTTTGCTGAGGCCTTCCGTGGAGTCTATATTCCACCAGGGCTGACCGAAATGAAGTTGGGAGAGTTTCTGGCATTGAACCAGGGTACCAAAACCGTGACGTAATACCTGCATGCCTTCAACAACTTGTGTCGCTATGCTCCCGACATGGTTGACACAGATGCCAAAAGGATAGCCAGTTTTAAGAGGGGTCTCAATCCAAAAATGATGAAGCATGTTGGTACCAACAACCGCGTCAGATTCAACGACTTCATCAGCGACTGTCTGAAGCAGGAGAAGAATAACAACGCTAGTACCGCAGCCAAGACACGCAAGAGAGCCTTTGAAGGTGGGCCGTCTCAAGCTAGAGCACCTATGGGAGGTCATCCTCCATATCGCCCATCGGCACCTGGCGCTAGATTCCGTCCACCTCAGCCAAGAAGCCAGAATTTCCGTGGACCTCAAAAGCCGTACAAGATGGCAGTACAACCCAACAAAGTAGCCACAACTGCGGTGCAGGGCAGTTCCAAGGGAGCTGTGGGATCTGCCGGGACAGTGAGAGGACCCTGCTATAACTGTGATCAACCCGGTCATTTCTTGAAGTTTTGTCCATACCCGCCCAAGAAGAAGCAGTAGACTTATAATGCTAGAGTGCACAGTACAACAGTGGATGAAATTCCAGAGGGAGAGCCCATCACTGCTGGTAAGTTTCCTGTCAACGAAAACCCTGCAGTTGTTCTATTTGATTCTGGATCATCGCATTCTTTTATGAGTCAAGCATTTGCACAGAAACATGAACAACTATGCACAGAATTGGGTTATGGTTACCGTATAAGTTCAGCAGGGGCTGATGTTTTGACCAACCGGATGGTTCGAGGGGCAACCCTTGAATTAGGTAGCAGGAAGTTCCCAGTGAACTTGATAGTTATGCCTGGATTAGTTTTGGATGTCATTATAGGGATGACTTGGATGAAGGATTGGGGAGCAGTCATAGATACGGGAAGTCGAGTACTTACCCTTAAGGATCCCCTGGGTGAGGGTACTTTCCAAGTACCATTGCCTCGAAGAACAGACCTTATAAGTGTTACATGTGCTACGGCAGCCATTCCTACTCATTAGATTCCGGTAGTGTGTAAATTCCCGGACATATTCCCGGATGAGCTACCTGGTCTTCCGCCAGATAGGGAGATTGAGTTTGGAATTGAGCTAGTCCCCGGAACAGCTCCGATTTCAAGGAGACCCTATCGGATGCCTCCAGATGAGTTAGCTGAGCTAAAGAAGCAATTAGAAGATTTGTCAAAAAAGGGGTTTATTCGGCCAAGCAAGTCTGAATGGGGATGTCCCGCTTTGTTTGTGAAGAAAAAGAAAGAGGGCACGTTGAGAATGTGCGTAGATTACAGGCCACTCAATGCTGTGACCATCAAGAATAAATATCCCTTACCGCATATTGATGTTCTGTTTGACCAATTATCCAAGGCCAAGGTGTTCTCAAAAATAGATTTGAGATCCGGTTATCATCAGATCAAGATTAGGCCACAGGATATACCAAAAACTGCATTTTCCACTAGATATGGGTTGTATGAGTATCTTGTCATGTCTTTTGGCTTGACCAATGCTCCTGCATACTTTATGTTTTTGATGAATACAGTTTTCATGCTAGAATTGGATAAGTTTGTGGTAGTGTTCATCGATGACATTCTGGTGTACTCCGAGAACGAAAAGGATCATGAAGAGCATCTGAGAACTGTCTTGACCAGACTTAGAGATCATCAATTGTATGCTAAGTTTAGCAAATG
This sequence comes from Miscanthus floridulus, assembly GCF_019320115.1. Lineage (NCBI taxonomy): Eukaryota > Viridiplantae > Streptophyta > Magnoliopsida > Poales > Poaceae > Miscanthus > Miscanthus floridulus. Next base: position 79,315,833 of record NC_089587.1, read on the forward strand.
CGAATTCTGGTTGAAGGAAGTTCCTTTCCTTGGTCACATTTTGTCACAGAATGGGGTGTCAGTCGATCCAAGTAAGGTGCAAGAAGTTATGAATTGGAAAGCACCGACCACAGTTCCTGAGATTAGAAGTTTCTTAGGACTAGCGGGTTATTACCGTCGCTTTATACCAGATTTCTCGAAGATCGCCAAACCGATGACGAGCCTCCTTCAGAAGGATCATAAGTTTGTGTGGACAGAAGAGTATGAAGCAGCTTTCCACACTTTGCGGAAACTATTGACCACTGCTCCTGTTCTAGCACAACCAGATATTGAGAAACCATTTGATGTGTTTTGCGACGCATCGAAGACTGGATTGGGTTGTGTTCTTATGCAAGAAAGGAGAGTCATAGCTTATGCATCACGTCAATTGAGAAAGCACGAGGTTAACTACCCAACACATGATCTTGAACTTGCTGCAGTGGTGCACGCCCTAAAAATTTGGAGACATTACCTACTTGGTAATGTGTGCAATATTTTCACGGATCACAAGAGTCTTAAGTATATCTTTACCCAACCAGAGCTAAACATGAGACAGCGTAGATGGTTGGAATTGATTAAGGATTACAACTTGAATGTGCAATATCATCCTGGTAAAGCCAATGTAGTGGCAGATGCTTTGAGCAGAAAGTCACATTATTTGAATGTGTAGCCATTACTTGAAGATGGGTTCGATCTAATGCATCCTGCTGTGTTACATAGTATTCAAATTAGTTGCTCTTTAGAGAGTAAGATAATAGAAGGCCAGAAAACTGACAAGGGGGTATTCCACATCAAAGAGAAAATAAAAGAAAAGCCGTCTCAACACTTTAAAGTGGATGAACAGGGCATGTTGTGGTTTGACAACCGTCTTGTGGTTCCCAAGGATCGAGAGCTTAGAAGTAAACTCATGGATGAAGCTCACCTTTCTAAGCTATCTATCCATCCCGGAAGTAGTAAGATGTATCAAGAACTAAGATCTCGCTATTGGTGGACCAAAATGAAGAAAGAAATTACAGCATATGTTGCCAGATGTGACACATGTTGTCGAGTGAAAGCCATTCACATGAAACCTGCTGGTATGTTACAACCCTTATCAGTCCCTAGTTGGAAGTGGGACGATATCAGTATGGATTTTATCACAGGTTTGCCCACTACTCAAAAAGGACATGATTCGATTTGGGTAATTGTGGACCATCTTACCAAGACCGCTCATTTCTTGCCGATCAAAACAGATTATCGACCACCTCAATATGCCGAGAAGTATATCGCAGAAATTATGAGGTTGCATGGTATACCAATGACCATAGTATCTGATAGAGGCTCACAGTTCACGGCTCATTTTTGGGAACATTTATACAAAGGCTTAGGAACTAGTTTGATTCGCAGTACCGCTTATCATCCTCAGACAGATGGTCAGACTGAATGAGTAAATGCTGTTTTGGAGGATATATTGAGAGCCTGTGTATTGTCTTCCAAGGGATCATGGGAGTCATGGTTACCGTTAGCTAAATTTTCTTATAATAATAGTTATCAAGAAAGCATCAAGATGGCCCCATTCGAAGCTTTATATGGCAGAAAATGTAGAACACCATTAAATTGGGTCGAGCCTGGGGATAGAAGGTATTATGGCATTGACTTTGTAGAAGAAGCCGAGAAGAAAGTTCATATTATTTAGCAGAATATGAAAGCTGCCCAATCACGTCAGAAAAGCTATGCAGACAAAAGAAGGAGACCCCTTGCATTTAAAGTTGGTGACTATGTTTATCTGAAAGTCACGCCAATGAAGAAGAAAAGGTTTGGAATCCGAAGAAAGCTTGCCGCGAGATTCGTAGGACCATACAAGATCTTGGAACAAAGAGGTCCGGTAGCCTACGAGTTAGAGTTACCTGAGACAATGAGTACAGTTTTCCTAGTTTTCCATGTATCACACCTCAAGAAATGTTTGCGTGTTCCGGAGGAAAGAATAGAACCTCGAGGTATTCAACTCAAATCAGATTTGGTGTATCGTGAACAACCCGTCCGGGTGTTAGACACGAAGGAACGTGTTACTCGGAATAGTGTGGTGAAAACATACAAGATACAGTGGGATCATCATAATGAGGGAGATGCAACTTGGAAAACAGGGGAGTATCTACAAAAAGCTTATGAAGATTTTTATAACAAATGGTTCGTAACCCAAATCTTGGGACAAGATTTTTATAAGGGGGGAGGGCTGTAACACCCCTGGTGTTAGTCTTGCCTAATTGCACTTGCATTTCCTGATCATGCGCATCATTCATCCATTCATGAGCATATATCACTTGAAACATGGGAAACATGACTTTGAAACAAGAGTATCATTTCAATTATTTTTCATCGTTTCAGTACCTTTAGTGCTTAATTATTGTACGACCAATGTGTGGTATGGCTAAATACATTATTAAACATCTTAGCTATGCTTAGAAAGTCATTAGGAACAATGTTCATGTTGATCATTTTGCCTGATTAAGATTTCAAATCATGGGTTGACTTGTTTTGACCCTAGGACTTTTTGGTTTGATTGTTCAAAAAGTGCCACTTAGAATGTTTGCATGTCTGAGCAACCTAAAACAAAGTTGTAGCAAATTATATGAGGAACAAAAAGTATTTTGTGACCAAGTCATGAAAATGTGCACAACATGCTCAAAATGGTCCCACAAGTCAGAATTTGGGTTGATTTCAACACTTAGCAATTTCTAAGTATAAATTCCAGTTTTCAGTTTCTTGAACACGACTTTGACATGATTTTACTCTCTGTCCTTTGCGAATTAGACAGTGATCTTTAAATGAGTTTTGTAGCTGGCATGTAGGTGTACAACTTTCGTTTTGATTTCTTTCGCTAACACTCAACGGATTAGGAGATCGAGCCTCATCTTTTGGCGCTGTCAGTCAGCCCTGTTGTTCTCTGAATCGAGCTACAGTGTTCCGGCGTCAGTCAGTTCATGGCCGACCGAGGTCAGCTGGTGGCCGCCGCGTGTCCGCCACGCGCTCGGCTCGCCCTGACCACGCAGCGCGCTGGCTGGCTTGAAGAGGAGCGCGCCCTACTGCTCTCCGCACGCGCTCTGCCCCCTTTCACCCCTCCTTGCCTTCCCCCTTCGCAGCCGCAGCGCACTGCCGACGCCATCAGCTCCGCCGAGCTCGCTCGAGCTCGCCGCGGCGCCACAGCCACCACCATTCATCCCGCAGCTCCGCCATCGCCTCTCGGACCACGTCAGCGCCCTCACGGAGCCAGCCGAGCTGTAGGTGAGCGACATTGCCGCCGTGCACCACCGCGGCATGGCCACCATGGTCGCTGCCGGTGATCGCACGCGGTCCCGCCTGACCGCTTCACCGTAGCCACTAGCCGTAGCATAGGAAGATCCGCCTTGTTTACCCAGTGCTTGCGCGCGTCTTGTATGGCCACCAACCGTTGGGGTTCGCCGGAGCACCACCGTGCGCCATGGCCGAGCCGCCGTGGGCCATGGCCGGCATCCAGGGGGTCCATTAGAGTCTAGCTTTAGGGGTGCTATGGGTGCGGGAGGCCGAGGTGAGCACGCCGGTGCCGTCGGGTTCACCGGGGGAACTCGCCGTCGACGAATTTCACGGCTGCCGCGCCGTCGTCTCCCTCCGTCCCCTGTTTCCTCTCGCTGACACGCGGGTCCCGCGCGTCAGTCGCCGAGCCGAAGGCGGGAGCCAGGCTTGGGCTGCGCTGTGTCGTGGGCCGTCGGATCTTTTCGGGCCGGCCCAGTATTGTTTAAGTGATTGGAGTTCCCTTTTATTCTTTATTATTTGAAATCAAAAATGGTTTGAAAAATGTTTGGGTGATCAAACTTGCTCCACATTTGTTGAAACAAATTTTGCTAGGTTCCTTATCATCAGATCCACTTGGGAAAATTAGTGCATGTCATTTTTGAGATACATTTCTGTAGGATTTTATTTAATCATGTATATTGCTGATAAATTCAAAATGTGTAGAAAAATCTATAGGCTTCAGAAAAATATGATTTCCAAGTTTATTAATTTTCTTGTGTCATGTACTTCCTAGGAAAAATATGTTTCATGCATGTGCTGTGGAAAACTTTAGAGGTGTAGTTCAAGTACCTTTAATGGCTGATTTTTGTTGTTTTTGCTAGAGAACAAATTTTGTATAAAACATGCATGTGATAAATTTTGGACAGTCATTATATGCTATTAAGAACCTAGGAAAAATACTAATTCTGTTGTTTGACACTTTTCATAGTACAAAGTAATTTCATGCTCATTTTTATGCTATAGCTTGTCATTTTTGTGTAGGATAGTTTACTTATCCAAATGCCATGAAATTTTTATGGTAGTCTGTTTAGGGTAGTATTATGCTACTGTAATTTTCTCAGATTTTTAAGAGCATTAGAAATATATGTTGCTATTCAAACCTATTATTAATTAGGGTTTAAGCAAGTGTTGCTTTAAGTGTGATTAAGAAATTAGTAAAGCTTTGGTGTATCTTTGAAGCTTTTCATAAGATATGTAACTTAACATATTGGTAGTAGAAGAGAATGCAGTAGATGACATATGCTTGTAGTATGTTTTCTTAGATGATGTTGACTACCTTGCATTCAAACATATCCATTGTATTCATCTCATTCGATGCACCGTTTGCATAATCACTTACGCGCATTGCATCATATAGGATCGCAAACCGAGAACCCAGTCGTCATACCCGAGGAGCCCGAGGAGCAGCTCGAGGTGCAGCAGCAGGAAGTGCCAGAAGCCGACGAGGAGGACGTTGAGGAACTTCCGGAGTGCCCCGATCACTGTCCGAGCTCCTTCGAGAGAGGCAAGCCCCGGAGCATTTTTCTCCCGGTTTGCAATGATTTAATTAAATACTTTACTTTAAAGTAATGCATTACGTTCAGGAGTTGTTTGCAACCGTTGCTACATTATACCTTGCTTACCTTTGTTATACTATATCCTTGTTACCCTGGTATCCGCAGTCGAGTCAATGCTTAGCTGGCTTAGACCGGTAGAAGTCAGGTGATTTCCTGTCACCTGCGAGCTATAGGTGGTTACCTGGATCTGCTTGGATGACTATGAAGTCATGGTATAACTAAGTGTTAAATGAAGTTGAGACTGGACGGAGACTTGCAGAGTTTTGGACTATAGTGTTTCCGTCTGTGTCGATTAAGGACCGACCGTTGTTGGGCCTCGAGTCATGTTGAACGCATGCCTTACATTTAGCTGGCCGGATAAAGTACCTTCCGACCGCGAAGCTGGGAGATTTTTCGGGCCGAGTAGATTGCCCGCAACGCACTATGCCGGAGCAGGTGTGGTAGGACACGGGGGCAGGATGATAAGGCCAAAGTGCAGTCGGTCGGCCCCCGGGTACATGTGGTTCCTAGCAAACTCGAGATTCCTGGAAAGTTGACTCGGTGATCAATATCTCACTTTAGCGGGTGAGTGAGGTTTGTGTAAGGAATAAATCATCAGCTGGTTAGGAATCGATTCGAATCGCCATCGCTCCTAGATAGTGAGCACTTAACTTGAGTTACTTCATCGTAGTAAATGTTATGGAACACTTGGACAGTTATAGTGAATATGACAGTATGGAAGTTGTTTAATGATCATTGGTTATCATTATCTGCTTAATCACATGTTTACTCTAGTATAGGTGCAAATCTAGTTGACAGGTTAATAATAATTAACTTGGCAATAATGCTTTTAGAAAGGTTCTTGAAATGCTAAAAATGCTTCTTTCTACAAATGAGTCAGCTACCCTACTATAAAGCCCTTCATAATCCTTGGTGTTATTTATTTTCGGTTATATCGGGTAAGTCTGGCTGAGTACCTTCTCGTACTCAGGGTTTTATTCCCACTTGTTGCAGATGGGCAGATGTATTACGGCTACTGTATCAACTGCCTTTATCCTGCGATGGGTGATGCTTAGGACCATAGGCATGGTCATTCCTTACGTCTCGTCTGATGCTTTTGTTAGAGATGATCATTCGCTGGCACTATATTTAAACTCCGCGTGAGTGTGTGTGTGTGTGGTTTGAACAAATGACTTCCGCTACTTTTATTCGAACTGGTTTGTAATAACTATGTTTAAACTCTGATGTATCTGAGATTGCGAACTTTTATGTAATATGTGATGGTGACCGCTAAACTTATTACGATCATGGCTGGGACACGAGTTGGTTTGAAATCTTTCGTGATTTCACGGACTACCGGGTTATACGGGCTTAAGTTTGCTCAATCGTCTGCTCTGGTGGATGATTTTCTTACTTAATTTTGTATAATTGGTCGGTTCTGTTACACATACCTCAATAGGAGTTTTCTTATTAAGTGGGATAGAAGGTGACCGGTTGATCAAGTAACAGGCAGTGTTAGCAGCCTCAGCTCAAAAACGCCTGTTCATATGAGCATTGGATAACATGCAACGAGCCCTCGAGATGATCGTTCGGTTCATGCGCTCAGCCACACCATTCTGCTGAGGAGTGTACGGAATGGTGTGGTGCCTAACAATGCCTTCTTCCCTGCAGTAATCATTAAAAGCATCCGAACAGAATTCACCGCCATTGTCAGTACGAAGCAATTTTACCTTCTTTTTAGTTTGCCTTTCTATCATAACTTTCCACTCTTTAAAAGCAGCAAAAGTATCATCTTTACTTTTTAGAAAATAAGGCCACACTTTTCTAGAGTAATCATCAATAATGGTAAGTATGTAACGAGCACCACCATAAGAGGGCTTACGAGACGGTCCCCACAAATCAGCATGTACATAATTAAGTGTACCTTTGGTGGTATGAACAGATGCATTAAATTTTACCCTCTTGTGCTTACAAAAAACACAGTGCTCACAGAACTTCATCTTACCCACAGTGCAGCCATCCAGTAGGTCTCTCTTGATCAATTCTGTCATACCAAGTTCACTCATATGCCCAAGACGCATATGCCAGAGGTTAGTTTTACTTGGTTCATCATTAGAAACAGCAGCAGTAGTGATGGAACCATGTAAAGTACTTCCTCTAAGAACATATAACTTTGCAGAGTTCATATCACCTCTCATATAAATGAGAGAGCCTTTTGATACCTTACACACTCCACCTGAACCAGAGTGTCTGTACCCCTCGGCATCAAGTGTGCTGAGGGAGATGAGATTTCTAGCCATCCCTGGTATGTGCCTCACATCTTTCAGTGTGCGTATCATGTCATCATGCATCTTGATCTGAACGGAGCCAATGCCCACAATCTCACGGGGGTTGTTATCTCCCATATGCACAATATCTCCACTCTGCACAGACTCATAAGAACTGAACCAATCTCTATTAGAGCATATATGAAACGAGCATGCAGAATCAAGTATCCATTCATCACGGCCAGCAACACAACCAGCAAAAACAACCAGAACATATCCTGAATCAGAATTATCAACAACAGAGACAACAGAGGCCTTACCATCACCATCAGATTTATTTTTCGGTTTATACGTACCGTTTCTTTTCTCCTTATTCTGCAGCTTCCAACAATCCTCAATGACATGAGTATCTTTCTTACAATACCTGCAGAACTTATCCCTGCCTCTGGACTTCGAACGACCTTTACCATTCTTGCTCTTGTCTCGATTATTGTTGTTGTTGTAGGTTTTCTGCTCGGTCCTGCCTCTAACCTGCAACACTTAGCCCTTGGAGGACGACACATCAGATTGAACCATACCTTTCATCTTCTCTCTCGTCTGGAGGGCCTCATATACTTCCACAAGAGTTAGTTCATCATGGCTTAATAGTATAGTATCTCGAAAATTTGCAAACGAAGTAGGCAGTGAGCATAACAGTAGAAGAGCTAAATTTTCATCATCATATTTTACCTCCATCGACACTAGGTCGGCAACGATCTCCTTAAATATCGATAAGTGGTTCATCACCGAATCACCTTCTTGCAGCTTGTGCGTGAACAACTTCATCTTCACGTGCATCTTACTGGTTAGATCCTTGGACATACAGATCGATTCTAGCTTGAGCCAAAGTTCTGCGGCAGTTTTCTCCTGCAGCACTTCTTGCAAAATATCATTATGTAGATAAAGTTGAATCAGAGACAGAGCCTTACGATCCTTCCACTTCTCTTCAGCGGTCCATGACTTCTGCCCTTTTTCTCCGAAACCGTCCAGCGCCTCATCAAGATCCGAAGATTGTGCCAGAATCGCCCGCATCTTGACTTGCCACAGTGCAAATCTCGTCTTGTAATCCAGCAGCGGTAGATCAAACTTCATCGATGCCATCGCGAAACCTTAAGGTCAAACCAAGCTCTGGTACCACTTGTTATAAACGATAGGCAATATAAACGACGAAGAACAGTAGATCAAACACAGGAGACATGAGATTTTAACGTGGAAAACCCTCCCAAGGTGGAAGGAAAAAACCACGGACACCAGCCAGCAAATCTTCACTATATCGGGTGAGGTTACAAACGCCGGAGATTTACAACTTGGGGATACCTAACCTAGGGGCCTTCTCGTATACAAGTCTATGATGCCTATGAAGGAGGTGGTCCGTATATATAGGGAGAAAAAACCCCACACCCTCGTCTATTAGTAATACAGAACTAATAGATGGTGTAGTCTCTCTTAACACTAATAGATCGTTTTGCTTCGGTCCAAACTTGAATTTGAATCATAACATTTTTTTTCGTTGCCTTCCTTCGTCATCCAACCAGCCTTCCTCCCCTTCTCTGATTTGACGCTTCCACTGCTATGCGTTTTCCTTGGCATGCTATTGCTAGGAGATGGTGGCTCGCTGCAGGGCAACTTTTGACTAGACTAGATAGGGCTACCGGAGAGGCTTAGGCCATGTTTACTTCATCAAAAATCCAAACTTGGACACTATGCAAAAAAAGATTCCTCGTCACATCAAATTTGCGGTACATGCATAGAGTACTAAATATTGATGAAATCAAAAACTAATTGCACAGTTTGGTTGTACTTTATGAGATGAACGTTTTGAGCCTAATTAGTCAACGATTTGATAATTATTACCAAATAAAAACAAAACGCTACGACCGAAATCGGTCGGCGCCGAATCCGGCCTCAACTAAACGCGGCCTTAGATGCAGCTAGAAACAGCATAGGTACTGGCACTTGTGAAAGAAGCGGCCGCAGAGCGGAAAGCCACCGCGTATGGATTGCGACTTTGCGAGAGATCCCCTCACACTGTCTTTCAGTTTCAGTGCGGCCATTCACCAATGAGTTCTTCTCAGGTTCGCTTTGGTGGATCTTAGCCGACTGGCTCGGTCAGTGTGCCTCCTGCCGTCCGGCGGTACAAAGTTGCTAACTGTGATACTGTATGCGTCTTTTAAAAAAAGAAAGAAAGAAAGGCAGCCCCATCTGTTTTTTAAGTCATTATCTGTTTGAAAGCACGATCGAAGGGACAGAACGAGAACCGTGACAACTGTTCGCTCGTTGGTTTCAGCTAGGGCTTATCAGACAGCTAATAATGTTTTTCTCTCACAACAAACCAGCACCAGCCGAACTTATCAACCCAGAAACCGATCAACGAACAAGCCGTAAGAATTGATGAAGCCTATATCCTGATTTGAACCCAAAAGCCTAGCTTTGAGCAATCGCTAAAATCACATAGTCACCATGAATCTATGAGCCAAGGAAAATATCCGCTGCATTGGCAGAGCTTGCACAAGTTGTAGCTCAGCAGTGCCACTGCCCGCTGCAAAGTAGTGTTGGTGCAGAGCAAAGTTACGGTAGAGTAATTGGCAGCAGCTGCAAAGCACTTATGGCAACAAATACTTATGACTAACAATAAAGATTGATACAGGGCATGGAAGAACGTTTAATTTAATAAATAAATGTTGAAACTCGACTCTTTTTGCATCGAAAAATCCTCCCAGGCCCAACCCCGCCAAACCCGGCCTGCCAGAGGAGAGGAGAGCCCAGCCCAGCAGCACGCCTCACGGACTAAAGGCTTTGAGCCCAGCCGATCCGACTCATTACGGGCTCTCGACTCTCGGCCCAAAATAAAAACTCTTAGTACCAAACCCAACTCGTCGTCTCGTCACGGAAAAATGGAGTCCACGAACGATTTTTTTTTTGTAATTTAGCCCCTTTTTCAGTAAACAATTCACGTTTAAACCCAACTTTAGACTCTTTTCTCGACGCCATGACCTATGTCGCCGAGCTAACATGTCTCGGCGCCGAGCATCGAGACCAGATGTCGACATGTCTCAGCGCTATATCGACATCTGGTTTCGATGCTCGGCGCTGCCGAAACGTGTTACCTCGGCGTCGTAGGTCATGACACCGAGAAAAGGGTCTAAAGTTGGGCTTACGTGTAAACGTGAATTTTTTACTAAAAAATGGCTAAATTTCAAAAAATCCGGAGTCCACAACGCCGCAATGTGTGGGGTACGGCGCCCACACCCCGGCCGTGCTCCCTTCCCCGCCTTTGCCAGTAAACCCATCCGCCAGCACCGGCCACGGGCCACGGCAAAGCATTTTGCTCGGTTCGGCCCGCTCGCACCGTCGCACGCACGGGCACGCTCCACTCCCCGTTCGAGGCGGGCGCAGCGCTCTCGCGACTGGCGACTGGTCCTCCTAGGTACGTCGTGTAGCTAGAATTGCGTTTTTTTTTTTTGACGGAGGGAGTACGCAGACGCTACGCAGCTGACGGCGCGGCGGTGGTGCCACGGCTGCAGGCGTGCAGATGCGCTCGAGCCGAGGCATGGCGCCTGACACCGAGACGTGCGTGCAGGCTGCACAGCAGGACTGCCCTGTCTTAAGGCACGCGCGACCGGCTCTCGAGGGATCGGAGGCAGTGCATTGCAGAGTGCTGCCGCTCACTGGACCACAGAGGTACTGATGCGCACAGGACTCGATCCAAGGTTCGTCATCCCACTGTGAAATCGACACGATGGACGGACATGGACCCTGCAATGCATGCACGAGTGAATGCTTTGCGGGTGCATGCGAATGCGAGAGGAACGAGGGCACGTTTGGCTCCTAAAATTTATGTCATATCAAATATTTAAATATATATATATAATATTAAATACAGACTAATTACGAAATTAATTGCACAACTTACAACTAATTTACTAGACAAATCTTTTAAGTCTAATTAGTCCATAATTTGACAACGTTGTGCTATCGTAAACATATGTTAATGACGGATTAATTAGGTTTAAAAATTCATCTAGCAAATTAGCCTCCATCTATGTAATTGGTTTTATAATTAATCTATATTTAATATTTCTTATTAGTATCTAAACATTCGATGTGACATAAATTTTAGGAGCGACTAAAGAACCAAACACCCCTGAATCATTCGTGGCGCCGTCGAAACTAGGGCCCGTTCACGTGCCCTTAAATCCAGCTTGATCCGCTTCTTTTTCTATCCAGAACAGTATTTTTCTCTCACAAATTTCTTCAGAATTCCCTCGAACCGTCTAAATTCGTCCTGAACATGGCCAGCCGAACACCCCCTAGGTGCTTCATCATAACCGATTCATGTCATATACTACTCCGTACTCATATGACAATGCAAGTTGGCAACACGATGGATGATGCATGCATCCAAGTCACCAAGTGCAATGCATTTTATGTCGCTGTAAACAGTGACAGCGAAAGGCGCCGTGCACGTACGAACACATGATCCGAGGGTAGCTCTAGCTAGCACGATCCGTTGTACGGTCCTGATGGAAGAGCTGCAGCATGTTTGGTTCGGCTGAATTGACTTATAAGCCATGACTGAAAATACTGCTGACTAGTTTGGTGTGAGAGGAAAACACTATTTAAGCTGTGGATTATAAACCAGATACCAGCGAATAAGCCAAAACAAACAGGCTGCTAATTGCTAACTACTCCTCCGTTCTAAATTATAAGTCGCTTTAATTTTTTTGATTCATCCATTTTACTATGTATATAGACATAATATAATATATATATATATAGTAAAATAGATGTACCAAAAAATCAAAGCGACTTATAACAAAGAAAGCAGCTAAAAAAATGGTTAGAAATAGGCCTAGTGTATCCAAATAGGAAGACTAATGTGCAAACTAACTTTTTGCAAGCCTTCGACCAGTTGTTAGCCAGGTCACTAGCTAAGCGTAACTAATTTGAGCTAATTTTTAGTCCAATTAGTAACTGGCTCTGGCTCGTTCAAATAGACCCTAAACTTGGTTATTGCGGCAAAAGAAAGGGCACACGTATATACGTGCTATATATCATTGACTTTGTTCACCTTGATCATCGCGGATATCACTGTGTGACGTCTAGATTGACAATACAACATCAACAAAAGTAGACTCGTTGCAAAAAGGAACTATTTTTTTTGTAATAACATATATTCCTTCGGTCCATAAATATAAGGACCTATTTGGATCCTCTTATTTGAAGGAATTGTAGTCTATTTTATGGACCTGGCTATTTGAAAAGTTTAGATATAAATTTGTCTTAAATTCATGAGGTGAGAGTTATAATTTGGTTTGTAGATCTCCATGCTATGCTTCTTCTCTACAACTTATAGCACATTCTTCAGCTCGTTTCGCTGCAGTAGAAATTCAGCAAATTTATACTTGTGACTGAGATTGGAGGAAGCACGAGAACATATCTGGTGTGTTCCCACCCCATGCTCCTGTGCTCCCATTAATTTAAAAAACATCTAAATGCGTCAAAGAAAATCTAATAAAAATATGAATGGATAGATGATGAAAATAAAATTCTATATTCCTGTAAAGTTTGAGATGCAACAAAAAATATGTACAATGAAGTAAAAAAAAATGAAATCAACACTTGAATAGTTGTGAACAAGTGTTGATTTCACTTTCTTACCTTTACCTCCTTGCATAATCTTTTGTCGTGCCTTAACTTTTTTTCATGAACACGGAACTTTGTAACATCTATGTATTCATATTTTTCTTGGAATTTTTCGGATACATTTGGGTGTTTTCCCCCCCAAATCGTAGCATGGGATGTGGGAGCACCGGGTACGTTCTCTGAGGAAGTACTTCAGCTAAAACCTGCATTACCGACTCCAGATGGTTAGATGGGTTCTCTAAACAAGTGCTGATTAGTGGCACAGATGGGTAATTACCACCATCTTTTCCCAGTTGCAACAAAAGGCCCTAGTTAGCTAGACCACAGGCACAAACAGCCTAGCTAGCCCTCAAAATATAATCCTCATTACCAAAAGATGACAAAAGGGAGAGAATGCACACTGAACTAAAACACACAACTGTGCAGTGTGCTCTGATCAGCTCATCAGCACCTTTACCACTCACTCATGTCCCCCATTACATGGCCAAGCAGGATTATTCAAATAGCGCCCGATTACTAAGCACGGGCTTTGGCTATGAACGGTCGCATGGGCTGTTTGTGCAATGGCCGACCGAGCCACCCATACAAAACTCTGAAAGTTGATCACCCTTGCTTAGGCTTTAGGCCTTTTTTGCACTGCTGGGCTAACATGCTTGCAACCATGCTAGTATACGTATACTACAGTGCTGCTAGCTTTAAGCCTTTTTGCATGTCACTTGGGAGTTGGCCATTGCATGCAGCAGTGAGTGAGACTGTATGAGCAAATGATGTCCAACAGTGCAACCTAAGCAGGGGCCCTACTCGTCTCCCCCTTGTATGCCATGCCATTTGGCTTCTTGCATCTGCATCTGTTAGTTTTGTTGTATTTGCATCAAGGAGATGGTAAGAAAATGTTGTACCGAGAGACTCAAAAGAAAGCGGCCGAATTTAGTTGTAAGTAGCCGAGGTGGTAAGATATACATGCTTAGGGCTTAATTTGGATACTCTCGTATTCATTTTAATTCACATGATTTGAGGTGGATTAGTGTGTAAGTTAGTTTAAATTCTACTCCAATCTATTTCAACAAAAATGGATTTAGGTAGATACAAGGGTATCAAACAAACCTTTATTATACGGAGTATTCCAAATATCTTTTTTATAGTTGTTTTCGTCTTTTCGGATTGTTGGCGATCAGTAGCACTATAGCACTACTACTTGATTACTGAAGTGACTGTGATGAGTTCATTGTTTTAATTGCAGAGGGTAATAAAATATGTCAGGCCGTTGTCCTCTGCGTTGTCTAGCTTGTTAGAACCAGAGGTTTACTTTGCTAACTGATGATTACCCAGGCACATGTCTGATGTCCCCCGTCGCTACCTCGCTTAGCAGCAAATAAATCCAACAAGGTTGTGTTTTGTTTTTGACACTGGTAATGCCACGAGAAGAATCTTTCTGACCCAAAAACTTGTCCCCTTTCGGCACTCTGTCGCGAGTAAAATACTCACCCTATTTACGTACACTAACCTGTGGCTATGTTGCACAAGCTCAGAGTGATATGGAGGAACACATGTCCAGCTCCAGCCTTTGTCAAGGAAAACATATAAATGGTTGGTTCATGAAATATGATCGAATGCATGTGGAGATGTTTTTTTTTTCTCCTTTCAGTTATCTTTGTGAAACCAAGCAACCATATTTTTTGGCCGTTCTTTAAGCAGCCATTATAAAACAAATCCATCAACGGTATAAGTACGTGCTCAAACGTGGCAGAAACGTACGTGCGTGCACTTGCACAGAATCCAGAACAATCATATGGAGGGATTTTTTTTTTTTTTTTTTTTTTGCGAAATATGGAGGGGAATGTTTGTTGGTGCAAAATCTTGTAGAGGGCGGTCAGCACTGACGCATGTCTCCAATAACGACCGTGCGATCGGACATTCACGTCGTGGAAGATATTGCATCAAACCAACAGCAACGGTGTTCTTCTCAAGGATGCCAAATTGCTAATAATACCATTCTTTTTCCATTCCTCAGACAGTTCATAAACATACTTTGCAGATTCTATTTTTTAAGAAAGTCAGGGTATTTATTTATATATTTATGTTGTAATATTAGATTAAATATCTGATGACGACCACAGATACGTTATGTTGGTTCCTGTATTTGTAATGTCGGGGGCTGTCATATCCCTTGTGGGTCGAGTTTTTTTTTTCTTGTATTTATAATGCGTATCTGAGCTTTCGAGTTTTTTTTTCTTTTTTTTATTTGCGATCACGAGCTTTCGAGTTTAAACTTCTTTTTTCTTCTGTCTCTTTCGCAATACGGAGATGTGGAGATGTTTTTTTCCGTTCAAGTTATCTTGGTGAAACCAACCATATTATATTTTTCGCCGCTATATAAGCAGCCATTATAAAACAAAGTCCACCAACGGTAGTACGTGCTCAAACGTGGTAGAGACGTACGTGCCGTGTACTTGCACGACAAAATCCTGAACAATCATATGGATGAGAATGTTGGTTGCTGCAAAATCTTCTAGACAGCGGTCAGCACTGAAACATGTCTTCAATAACGGCCCTAGCTGTGCGTATCGGACATTCACGTCGTACAAGAAGATATTGCATCAACCAACAACAGGTTTTTTTTTTTGTTTGAAGCAGGGTTATTTTCTTTGTATATACACAGTATGTCTATTTGGGAGGATCCGTTAGTTGGTTCCGTTTTGGTTTTCTAGGTACATCGTTTTCACTAGCATATCTAGACATTGTGTATATCTAAATGCATATCAAAAATATATATTTATTAGAAAAATCAAAACATCTTACAATTTAGAATTGGGGGAGTACATATACTTCCTCCATCGTCCTAGAATACATTGCTTTATGACTTCTACAATTTCTAATAAAATATAAGACATTCTATACATTGTGTCCATACTCAAATTTAGCAAAATTTGTTAAAACCATAATATGAGTAAAAGCTTTTTAACTGGCTTTAATCGATCCTACATGTATCATTTGAGTATTTCTTTAAATTGTCTTCAAAAATTTTAGGATGCATTTTATTACAGGACGAGAATAGCTAATCTTGTTATTTTCTCAAGGATGTCAAGTTGCCAATACTAACTTTTTTTCTCCATTCCTACAACAGTTCAATGATAATTTGCTGATTATACAACAACAACAACAACAAAGCCGTTAAGTCCTAAACTAAGTTGACGTAGGCTAGAGTTGAAACCCAGCAGAAGCAATCAAGGTTCAGGCACGTAAATAGCTATTTTCCAATCACTCTTATCTAAGGCTAAGTTTTAAGGTATATTACCATCCTTTCAAGTCTACCTTTTATTGCCTCTACCCTAAGTCAACTCCGGTCTTCCTCTGTCTCTCTTCACGTTACTATCCTGGCTTAGGATTTCACTATGCATCGGTGCCTCTGAAGGTCTCCGTTGGACATGTCCAAACCATCTCAACCGGTGTTGGAACAAACTTTTTTTCAATTGGTGCTACCCCTAATCTATCACGTATATCATCGTTCCGAACTCGATCCCTTCTTGTATGACCGCAAATCCAACGCAACATACGTATTTCCGCGACACTTATCTATTGAATATATCGTCTTTTCAGTAGGCCAATATTCTACACCATACAACATAGCCGGTCTAATCGCTGTCCTATAAAACTTGCCTTTTAGCTTCTGTGGTACTCTTTTGTCACATAGGACACCATATGCTTGACGCCACTTCATCCACCCTGCTTTGGATTCTATGGCTAACATCTTCATCAATATCCCCGTCTCTCTGTAGCATTGATCCTAAATATCGAAAGGTATCCTTCCTAGGCACTACTTGACCTTCTAAACTAATATCTTTCTTCTCCCGAGTAGTAGTGCCGAAGTCACATCTCATATACTCAGTTTAGTTCTACTGAGTCTAAAACATTTGGACTCCAAAGTCTGCCGCCATAACTCCAGTTTCTGATTCACTCCTGTCTGGCTTTTATCAACTAGCACTACATCGTCCACGAAAAGCATACACTAAGGGATGTCCCCTTGTATGTCCCTTGTGACCTCATCCATCACTAAGGCAAACAGATAATGGCTCAAAGTTGATCCTTGATGTAGTCCTATCCTAATCGGGAAGTTATCCGTGTATCCATCACTTGTTCGAAAACTAGTCACAACATTGTTGTACATGTCCTTAATGAGTTCGACGTACTTCGTTGGGACTTTATGTTTGCCCAAAGCCCACCACATAATATTTCTTGGTATTTTATCATAAGCCTTCTCCAAGTCAATAAAAATATGTGTAGGTCATTCTTCTTCTCCCTATACCACTCCATAACTTGTCTTATTAAGAAAATGGCTTTCATGGTTGACCTTCCGGGCATGAAACCAAATTGGTTCATAGAGACCCGTGTTATTGCTCTCAAGCGATGCTCGATAACTCTCTCCCACAGCTTCATAGTATGGCTCATCAACTTAATTTCCCGGTAATTAGTACAACTTTGAATATCCCCTTTATTCTTGTAGATCGGTACCAATATACTTCTCCTCCACTTATCAGGCATCTTGTTCAATCGAAAAAATATGGTTGAACAGCTTGGTTAGCCATACTATAGCTATGTCCCCGAGGCATCTCCACACCTCGATTGGGGATACCATCCGGTCCCATCGCCTTACCTCCTTTCACCCTTTTCAACGTCTCTCTGACCTCAGATTCTTGGATTCTCCGCACAAAGTGTCTATTGGTGCCACTGAAAAGAGTCATACAACTGAAAGGTTGTGTCCGTATTCTCACCATTGAATAATTTGTCAAAATACTCTTGCCATCGATGTCGGATCTCATCCTCCTTCATTAAGAGATGCTCTCTTTCATCCTTAATGCACTTAACTTGGTTGAAGTCACTTGTCTTTATCTCATGAACCCTAGCCATCCTATAAATGTCCTTCTCTCCTTTCTTTGTACTCAAATGATAGTAAAGATCCTCATACACTCTACCCTTTGCCACACTTATAGCTTGCTTTGCAGTCTTCTTTGCCACCTTGTACTTCTCTATGTTGTCCACACTCCTTATCATGGTATAAGCGTCTATAGCATTCTTTCTTCTCCTTAATAGCCCTTTGGACTTTCTTGTTCCACCACCAAGTATCTTTAGCCTCGCCTCCACTTCCTTTGGTTACTCCACACACCTCTGAGGCCATCTTCCGAATGTTGGTTGCTATCTTCTCTCACATGTTGTTTATGTCCTCTTCTTCCTTCTAAGAGCTCTCTTTGATAACTCTTTCCCTGAATACCCTCGACATCTTCCCTTTCAGTTTTCATCACTTTGTTCTTTTAATCTTAGCTTGTTTATCCCTATAGGCACACATATGAAAATAAAAGCTTCCACCAAAAGCTTATGTTGAGAAACAACACAATTCCCCTGGTATCACCTTGCAACCCAAGCATGCTCGTTTGTCCTTTCTTCTTGCGAGGACGAAGTCAATCTGGCTAGAATGTTGTCCGCTACTGAAGGTCACTAGATGAGATTCTCTCTTTCTAAAGAAAGTAGTTGGCTATCATCAGGTCAAAAGCTAACGCGAAGTCCAGAACTTCCTCCCCTCTCCTGATTCCTACTACCATACCCAAAACCTCCATGAACTGCCTTCAAAACCTAGCACTTGTAGTACCTACATGCCCATTGAGATCTCCTCATATAAAAAGCTTCTCACTACTAGGTACAACTCTAATTAGGCCTATCTAAGTCTTCTCAGAACTGTCTCTTAGCACTCTCGTCGAGGTCCTACTTGGGGGCATACGCACTAATTACGTTCAAGACCATATCACCAACGACAAGTTTGACTAAGATAATCCTATCTCCTTGCCTTCTCACTCCCACCACACCATTCTTGAGTCTCTTATTAATCAAAACTCCTACTCCATTTCTATTCGCGACTTGTCCCTGTGTACCAAAGCTTAAAACATGTACTGTCCACCTCCTTCACCTTCTGACCCTTACCATGCCCAGATCACGAACACGGCTGCATCACTAAGGGGGTGCCGACCCGGCCCTTGCCCATTTAACACCATACCCGGGTTCCGATATGGCGCATCACTAAGAGGGTTGCGTCCCAACGGTTTTCTTTCGGGTTTCATCTCCTATTAGAATGACTAGATTTATCGTTGGCTCGCCACGCCTATCACAACCCTCGTCCTTTACCAGGGCTTGGGACCTGCTACGTTGAGACAACATAGGTGGAGTGGATACTTTACTGATTATAGTTTTTTTAAATAAAGTCAATCCTCTCTGTTGCATACAATGATTAGGGCCTTGTTTAGTTGAGGGCCAAAATCCAAAAAGTTGCTACAGTACCTGTCACATCGAATGTTTGCGGCCCGTGCATGGAGCATTAAATGTAGACGAAAAGAAAAACTAATTGCACAGTTTGGTGGGAAATTGCGAGACGAACGTTTTAAGCCTAATTAGTCAATGTTTGGATACTATTTGCCAAATAAAAATGAAGGTGCTACAGTAGCCCCAAAATCCCAAATTCGCGAACTAAACAAGGGCTAGGTTGATCAGCAGCACATACAGTTAATCTAAAAAAGCAATAATACATATATGGTTCTCTTCATTTCTCGTAATATCGTTTTTAAATTTATGAACTACTAGTAGAAAAAAAATAGACTTGAAGTAAGAGAACCACTCGTGTTGATATTACTTTTCTATACGCATTTTTTTTATTTTCTATCAGTCTGCATACAATTATATATGGCCTGTCGCACGTGTACTTCTGGAGCCTAATGCATCCACAGATCGGATCAGCTGATCGGCCTCAGAAATTTCGGTCAGAAATTTATTGGATTTGGATTAAATAATGGCATTTAAGGTGGTTGCGCTGAGCTGAAGATTGGTCTCGATGAATTGCATCCTTCAACTGTCAGGCAAAGAATTCATTTTCCATCAGCTAGCTTCTTGTCCTGCAACTCATAAGCATTCGAGTTTAAACTTTTTTCTCTTATGTTTTTCACTATACAAACATGCATGCTTCATATAACGCTATGAATCAAAAATAATTTCAGAACTACTTCAAATAAGTTGATCCAAATTCGGGCCGGAATCTAGCAGAATTACTGCACAAAAGGCTATTAGTATCATTCTGCAAAGCAGAAGGCGCACACCACAAATTAAGTCCTGTTTGGACGCGAGAAATTTTCTCCGTTTTTCCTATAAAACTAAACTAATTATTACATGATTCCTATAAAATTTCTGCGTTCCAAATAGGCATAAATTATTGTCATTAATTTTCATTGAGACCAATCCCTGATACTAATAATGTTCATGTGTTGCAATTGCAACTTGATGTGCATCTCAGACATACTAGCAACTTACTAAAAACTGCACAAGTGGGAGTATAATACAGGCCCTACCCTACCTATCTACTAATCCTCTACCGCGATTAGGTGTCAGTCACCAATGCAAAGAATAATAATTCCAGCTCCTGCTTCATGATTCTCCTCACATGCGGCTCATCACTCCGAGCAGCCAATGCAATATTGCTTGGATTAAACAATGGGCGCGGCTCGGTGGTGATTCTGATTCATCAGAGGAATGAAAGGTTGCACGGGCAGCTGCTACTGCTGCTAGCTGTATTATTCAGGATAGTGAGCTGATGAACCACTGACAACTGATCATTTGTTACTATTTCCAGCGCAGAGTGCTTTGTGCTTAACAAATCCTTGCAGGCTCTGCACCTGTGCCTGTGCACCCAGGGCAGGGCAGCTAGCTGCTTCCAGGCAGCTGCTGCTGCTGCTGAGGTCTGAGGATCACTCTATCGATTCGCAACGGGCTCTGACAAATTGCAATCGTCCAAGATAATAATAAGCATTGTAATTTATATTAGTCGCTGTGATCTGATGCATGGATTAGCTACAAGATTAATTAGTTTTCAGAACCGAAGCAGCTGAAAGGATCAGGTTGGTGTTATCACCGATGCCAACGATTTCAGGCCTCGCGAGTCACCATCGTCGACGCATTTGTAAGAACCTGTTTGCGATAGATACCCACCAGTACGTCTTGGACTCGCTCTTGGCATTAGCATCAGCTGCTTGCATTGGCTCGTGTGTACACAAGTGACGGCCAATCCACGTCTGCATGCTTCAATTAACAATGGAATGCCATCTCAGTTCGTCTGAAGTCGCATTGTGCAGGTCTGCAACGTACTTATCATATACTATAATATCCATCGGCCTGAAAAAACATCTCCGTGGCCTTATTGGCTTATTCGACAGTGACAATACGTTTCAGATGCTTCAGGATGGGACATGACGCATTGAGAGTTTGAGATCAAGACAAACGGCGAACCGCACGCCCCGGGAGATTACTGTACGACGATTTTTTTTAAACGAGAATTAACTCTGCTTTTATGAAAGCAACAGGTAACAACTGTGCGACGAATCGCGTCAAATCTCCGTATATTTTGTCATTTTGGCGTTCTTTCAGCAAAAAACTCGTCAGTTGCGATTGCACACATACTAGTAGCTCCTAGAGTAGCAACTGTGCCAATGGCGTCCAATTGCCGCCACTGTTCCTTTTATTCCTTCTAATCCATCGCAGCTTGCATGCATCCATATGATTGATGGGTTTTATTCGATTCCTGCTGCCATCCACACGTGGAAACCCCGCTTTTGCCTCCTCGAGCTCCACGCCCGGCGAGTTCTTTTTCTCTGCATCCCTAGTTTTTTTATCGGGTAGCTACTACAGCAGTTTCTTGCTTTGTTTTTGCGAGATCGAAACCTAGTTATTTTAGGTTAAACGCCCAGCGGGAGGAGTTCACTTAGCTCTTCAGCAATGGCTAAAAGTACCGTTAATTGATTTATTATAAGAGAAAAATATTATTTATTGACTAAAAAAATAAGCAAACAGTGCGCACGTCAAAAGACTAGTAGGTTCCACGTACATTCGCGTTTGACGTTGGTGCAAGTGTAAAGTTAACTTGTAGTAAGGCTATTTTACTTGCAAAAAAAAACAGTGTTCAAACCTTTCGGAGTTATAACAAGTATAAAAAAGTTCTAGCATAGTATCAAGTTAAATCATCATTTTCTAAATAAGTGTTATTCCTTTTTTTCGATATCGTGTCATGGCACATTTTTTATTAAGCAGAAGTGGAATGTTTTGTTACAACATTGTGAAGCCACGGTAATCCAAGGTTACCGAAGCCCACAACTACCGCCCCTCACCTTTCTCGCACATGGTTATGATTACACAAGGACTTTTTTTTCGTGACTCAGACAGGGAAAAAATAAGTGTTATTTCATTCGTCATGACATATATTTTCATATCATACGTACTTATTTTGTGTTAGAGATATGGATGCTCTTTTTTATAAACTTGGTTAAACTTAAGAAAGATTGACTTGAGACAAAGCTAAAATTTTATATCTTTTCAAGATTGAGGCAGTATATTGCAGTAATAATTGAGAAAATATGTAACCAAGAATTATTTACTAGCAAGGGGATTTTTTTTTGAAAAAAAATTGAACATCTAAAGGCTTCTTTGGAATGTGGGAATAGGAAAAGGTAAAAATAAAATGCCATGAAACACAGTAATTAAACTGTAAGATTGAATGTTTGGACAAAGCATAGGAAAGACACATAAATTTGATGAGAGTTTGACACGATGGTAACTTTTGCATGAGATTCAATCTGTTGATAGAATTCCTATATAGTTCCTATCAAATAAGAAATTCCATAGGAATTTTATAGAATTTATAAGATGCCAATCTTTTATTCCAAAGGGCTTCTTAGAAAATTTTCTTATTGCATTTCAATCCTTTAGAATTCCTATTGGTGGTGGGAGTTGATAGAGGTAGTCGCTTGAAAGTTTGTTCTGTTAGTCTTATTATTCCTTTGTTTGAGTTATTGAGGGAATTAAGAGAGGAAATATGTCCTTTGTTTGGTGTGAGTGTTTGAGAGCGAAAAGTTATATCATAAGTTATGATAAAAGATGCGGATGCATCCATCTTTCATTTGACTAGCGAAAATTGCCTCCCTCTCTCCTAAACTCATTCCTCGTCCCATCAAAAGTTTCACTCCCACCAAACAAATGACATATTTAGATTTTAGAAACCTATATCTCTAAACTCCTATTTCCTCCACCAATTATCTTGAACCAAATGGACTGCGGAGGTAGAAAGATGAACCAAGTCACTGAATCTTGAAGTAATGGCATTAGTAATGTTTGAGGCCGATATCGGTCATAAAATGGGTGCCATTGAGCATGAGGCTATCCATGTTATGTTTAAGATTGGGACCGATCTTTAGGTGGGTAAGTCGTACCACTTCCTCAAACATTTTTTTAAAAAAGACCCTCGCGCCTCTTCTTCCCCACTACCGCATCCGCCTGCCTCCCTTGCCTTCCCTTGTTCCCAGCGTCCCTAGCGCCTTAAGCGGGAACTGCCGCTCGCCTGCTACTTCCTCGGTGATGTCGGGGGCCATGGGCACATTCCATGGCATTACGCATAGGTGGTGACATGTCAAGGAAGACGATAAAGGCTCCGTTTGCTTCGTTGAAAAACAAGCCGAAACACTGTTCCGGCTGATTTGTTGTGAGAGAAAAACATTGTTCCGGCCAACAAGCTGAAAAGTATGGATTATCAGACAAGCGAACAGGACCAAAGATGTAGTTAGGGGAGACGACGAGCCAGAGTTGCCTCCTTATCCAGCGATCGGTTAGCGATGGCGGGGTCAGGGGGTTCGACGAAGACAACGGAGCCAAGGGCTGCCTCTTCCTCAGTGCTCGATGAACATTGCCAATGACACCAAGCAAAAACATTTATAAAGCCGGGTCTTAGGGTTGAGGCTTGTCCTCTATCTCTTTGTGCTAAGGTTGTCCCTAAGGTGAGTGCGCAATGTATGGTCGATCCTAAATTCCTTAAGACCTTATTTTCAAGACTGTAGCAGTAAGATGTTCAAGGGTGATACATACGTCCCTAATAATAACCACTTTTTCTATACAACAGTCGCCTGAATTCCGTGCTTTCTTCAGACAACGTGTCGTTCGCTGATATAGCTTCAAGATTTGTGCGTCTTCGAATCTAAAGAATGTGAATCTAAGGGCTGATAACTGTTACCTAAAAAGAAGCAATATTTGAGGCACCTGAAATATAACAGGCCCCAATAATAAAACTAAGGGCTCGTTTGGCGTAGCTCCTCCGGCTCCGGCTCCTCCGCGACGTAACACTGTAGCTACAATGTAGCTGCACTGTAGCAGGAGCCGTTTCAGAAATCGAGGCAGAAAATGAACTGGGAAGAGCCGGAGCCGGTGAAGCCACGATTTCGGGCTCCTCCGGCTCCGTGATACAGTAGCGCTACAGTAGCGGAGCCGGAGCCGGCAGGAGCCGTGCCAAACGAGCCCTAAGAGTCTGTTTGGCCGGGCTCCGAGCGGCTCCGGCTCCTCTGACTCCTCCCTTGTTCATCTGCGGAGCCGTTTTTCTCTCTCACTGACAGCGCCGGAGCTGGAGAAGTTTTTTTTTTCTCCTCCGACTCCAGCTACTGCATGCTACAGTGTGGGAGATAGAGCCGGAGGGAACCCGGCCAAACGCGCCCTATAACAACTTGTTAGATGAAGAACAAGACAATTTTAAAAGCAGAAGGGTGCTGTCAGTGTTTCCCTGGCCGCGCCTCCTATATCTTCCCTGCAAACCCTCCTCGCCTCTCCATTAGTTAGCTATAGTGCCTCCATTGCACGGTTGCTCCTGCTCGCTATTCTTAGCCCAGAGAGCGCGCCACCACAACACGTCCCGGCCGCGCGCGGCGTGCAGACACACGGCTGCCCCGGCCCGCGCACCCGTACGTGCCGTGCCGGCAAGCAGCCATGGACATCGACCTCGACCGGGCGCGCGCGCTTCGCGTCCTCGGCCGCGGCGCCATGGGCACCGTGTTCCTCGTCACGGAGGCGGGCCCCTGGGCCTTGCGCCCCAGCCGGTACGCCCTCAAGGTCTTCGACAAGCGCTCCGGCAGCAGCAAGCCCGACGCCGACCGCCGCGCGCGGTGGGAGATCAACGTGCTGTCCCGCCTCGCGCACCCGCACCTCCCTTCCCTCCTCGGCTTCACCGAGACGGACGACCTCCTCGCGTGGGCCGTCCCGTACTGCTCCGGCGGCGACCTCAACGAGCTCCGCTACTCGCTCCCCGACCGCGTCTTCTCCCCCGCGGCCATCCGCTTCTATATTGCCGAGATCATCTCCGCGGTCGCCGAGCTCCACGCCGCGGGCGTCGTGTACCGCGACCTCAAGCCCGAGAACGTGCTCCTCCGCGCCGACGGCCACGTCACGCTCACCGACTTCGACCTGTCCCGCCTCCTCAATCCCAGGTCTGCGGACTCGCCGCCGCCTCCGCCGCCGGCGTCATCCCGCGGCCACAACAACCGCCGGTCGCGCGTCCCCGTGCGGAGCGACTCGGTTCTCGGCCAGGCCAAGTCGTACTCCAACTCCAACTCCAAGCCCCCTCATCAGCCGTGGTCCGCGGCGGCGTCGCCGCGGCAGCAGCTCCAGAGCCTGGTCCGGTACATCATGGGCAGCGGCGGCGACGGAGCCGGGGTGGGCAGCAGGAAGAGCAAGTCGGCGCGGGTGTCGCCCGTGAGCCGGAAGTCCGCGAGCTTCGGCGGCTGCGGCTCGGGCGCGTCGGCCGCCGCCGCCGCGTGGGGCAAGTCCTACTCCTTCGTGGGCACGGAGGAGTACGTGGCGCCGGAGATGGTGCGCGGCGAGGGCCACGGCTTCGCCGTCGACTGGTGGGCCGTCGGCGTGCTGGTCTACGAGATGGCGTTCGGGCGGACGCCGTTCAAGGGGCAGAACCGCAAGGAGACGTTCCGGAACGTGCTGCAGAAGGAGCTCGAGTTCCCGGGCGACAGCCTGCGACGGACACCGGAGCTCGCAGACCTCATCTCGGGCCTGCTGGAGCGGGACCCGAGGAGGAGGCTCGGGTACGCCGGCGGCGCCGACGAGATCCGCGCCCACCCGTTCTTCGCCGGCGTGGCGTGGGACATGCTCATGGAGGTGTCCCGGCCGCCCTACATCCCGCCGCCGGCCGACGAGGACCTCGCGGACGGCGCCGAGGGGTTCGACGTGAGGGGCCACTTCAAGGACCTTCACCAGCCACCGCCGACGAAGTCTGCGTCGGAGTCGTCCTCGTCGGACTTCTCGACGGAGTTCTGAGCTCTGACGGACTAGCTCCTTTTGCGCTTTGGTGCTCAGTAGATTACTGTATTGTAACCAAAGGATCGAGGGTGGATACATGGAGGCGGGGATGGTGCTGTAAATTCGAGGTAGAGTCGGTGGGGTTGTGCAAACATTTTAGGAAGGGCTGGCTGGCGCACGTGTGGGCTCGCGCGCTGCGCTCGAGTCATTTTTCTTCGTGTGATTTTTTCGCTTGGCTTGCAAGCGATGATGACCTGATTACCGAAGAAAAAGAAGGATAACGTGACTTAGGCAATTTTACTGCTTGTTTACTCCTACAGCGTACACGCAATGATGAATTCTGATGCGAATTAAAGTAGTGTAGTTCTTTTGTTTCATAGACCGGGCAATGTGCAGTGCTCTGATCATCATAATACACAATCTTTAGTTGAGCCACTACTACAGAAATTTTAATCGAGATGTGCATTTTTGCTTAACCGAGGCGAGCAAGCTAACCGCCTCGACGCAAAGATCACGGTTAATTGTGGTTTTAACCGAGGTGGTTGGCCAACCACCTCAGTTAATAGATTAACCATGGCGGGCATCATAAGCTAACCGTCTCGGTTAATACATATTAACCGAGGTGGTTATCGTAACGCGCCCATCTCACTTAAGATTTTAACCGAGACAGGTTCAATAAAGACGCCCGCCTCGGTTAAGATTTTAACTAAGACGGTTTTTATTACTTGGCCGCCTCGGTTAATTTTTTCTATATTTTAAAAAAACTTTTTTAAATTAGAATTTAAAATTTCGCTAATGAAAACACAGATAAAGCAGAAAATAAATGACAAACATATATTACATTCATTCTCGTTCGATGAACCGACATTAAGTTATTACATTAGTGATGTCTTCATCATTGTTTCACAAACACAAATCATTCGTATATCAGCAACTAAGGTCATTCATACATATCATTTTTTACCAGAAACGATGTTCGGTAGAATGTAATCCGAGATTCGTAACTTGGTGCTCCAATTTCTGATCCTCTCGAACTTTGGATCCCGCGCTAACTCGCTTTTCTGGTTGAAGAACGTATTCCCTTTATGCGCGCTCTCTATGACAAACTTACATATGTCTGCTACTGTTTGTCTAAAGTCTTGGTCGACCTTTTCCCTTCGCCACCATCCTTGTGCTTTCTTGTGCTGCCGCCAGCTGCTGTTGAATCTGCCGCACGTCCTCAGGTACTCACAAACGTAAAATCCACATAGAACTGAGCCAAAGGGTTGTTTAGCTATTGCATTATGTATAATACACAATCATTAGAGCATATATAATAAACAATCGGTAGTAGTAGTAGAACTAGTAGTAGTGAGTAGAGTAGAGTCGTAGTAGTAGTACTAGAGTAGAGTAGAGTAGAGTAGTAGGTGTAGTATTAGGAGAAGAGCAGTAGTAGTAGAGTAGTAATAGTATTGGTACTTACCGAGAACTCCCGTCAGAGTTTCAGTTTCGTGTCATTCTTGATCTTCCTTTTCTCAGATCTTCGATCATAGCAGTCGGGATCTTTCACGTACTTCTTATAAGCCTTGTACGAAAAATCACTAGTGTCAACGATATTTTCAACAAGTATGTTAACTATAAATGAATAAGTTCCATCACTATCTCAAACAGCTTTCAAATTGCTTATACCCTACTTTGTTTGTATCCTGCAAAGAGTCAAATATACATGCCCTTCTGTCCTGAGGATAGATTATAAATGCAATCCAATGGCCCATGATGCCCTGGCTGCACTATTCACACAATACAAATTAGAAATGTTTAAATATGAGAAGTCATGATCCCAGTACACACACACACACACATATATATATATATATACATACATATATATATATATGTATATATATATATATATATATATGTATATATATATATGTATATATGTATATGTATATATATATATATGTATATATATATATATGTTCCAAGTATCTTTTGGACTTACCCGAACTGATGGGCGGCCATGACGCACCCATTTCTCGGACCTTTTTCATGGCCTCATAGATGTACATTCCCGTCTGATACTTATATTCGATTACCAGATCTTCCCTGTATTTCTTTCTTTCCTCCGGGTTCAAGTTCACCAGCTTTTCATGAGTGTCTGGTATATCGTAACCCATGATGGTTCTCTCTATAATAAGCATAGGAGAGAGATAGATAATATCCTTGCCCAATTCCTTGCTTACATACGCCTGCATCCTGCAAGGAAAAGTCATCATGACATTATTAGTTTGTTCCTAAAGTACCTACAACGATGCAGTAGTGTCAAAGTCATAAGTAACTTACATGGCAAATAAGGTGACTTGGGCGACGTCAAGGTCCTTTCACCGCAGTAGTTTATGAATGTCTTGGAAATCTACGATGATTTCACCATCCATGGGCGTGTGGAAGTACTCCACCGGAATGTTGATGACAAAGTTTTCCAGGCCCACTTTTGCTACTTCCATGTATCATAGATGGAAACCTCCTTCCATGTATCAAGGAGGTCGCCTAAGGTCAACATAAACTTCCCATGCATGTAGTTTTTGGGGCAATCATCCGACCAGGGCCAAAACGATGGCGGTGTTTTTGGCCTACAACACCGGGGCTTAAGACGTTAGGGAGTGGAAACAACAAATAGCATCTCAAAATGAATTATAGATTGACTATGCTTGCTAGTAGCATACCTTTCAAACATAGTTGAGTATGGGTGCTCGTCGGCTATTTGATAGGCCACCCAACTCGACTTGGTGTGGTTTGGGGGTATGGCCTCCTCTACATCTGCAGGCTTCCTCGGTGGGGGGGACATTGGTTTGAGCACTGCTTCGAACCACTTGTAGGTGGTGGTGTCACATCGCCCGATGCTACCCCTGTGCTTCCTTATGAATTGTTGTTGACAGGAGGCGGACTGCCTAGAGGACTACTGCCTGGGCCGCTAGCATTGTTGTTATCATCGTCGCCGCCGTCATCATCACCCGGGTCACTCGAGGGAGACGACGATGGGTGTGAGGGCCGTGACGCCAGCATCGGCATGTCCAAGACAATGTCGCTCTTGTTCCATAGCATGCATATGCCAATAGTAGCGCCGATGAACCTATACCCCTCTTCAGTGGGAATGGCGATTTCATCCTTGTCAAAATCTTTATTGGTCCTTGTCATGTCGACCCAGGCATAGTCAGGCGGGATCGGCTTAACGTCGTACATGGCGCCGCTTTCAGGCGGTAGTGCCACTCCTATGGCCACATCCTTCTTCCTCTGTGCCCTACCAAAGGGCACTTGGAGTGTGCAACTCGTTGGTTCAATGATGTCGTCGACCGGATACCTGGGGAGTTGTCCGGTTCGCGACACCATCTGCCCTTGTACGGTGGCTTGACCCTATGGCAGCAACATGCTAGCCTAGCAAAACATCTGTGTCCTTAGCTCCACCATCTTGCGGTCAGTGCTCGTGAAAGCGTCTTATATCTTCCCCATGATCATGTCCTTGACTGCCTCATCACGGCCTTTCTGGAGGATCCCTTCCTTGTACCTCTGCCTTGTGTGGTAAGAGTTGGCATTGGATTGCCAGGCCTCCATGTCCTTCTAGCTCTGCCTCGAGGAAACCCCACGGACGTGGCCACGGTGCTCGAGGTTTCCCAGCGCCTTGGTTAGTACGTCCCTCTCTCAGCGAGATTCAAAGGATCCGCTCTTCTCGACCATAGAGACCTCCAAGATCCTCTTCACCACCTCCTCAACCTTTGGCTCATTGTACTTGGTCCTGCCCTCCTTTAGCTTTTTTTGGCTTGCGGGCATAGAGGTGGTTACATGACCTCTCATCGATGCCCTATAATGGATTCGGCTGCCCGGCCTTAGTGGCCTCCCTTTCTTATTGCCACCACTTCTTTGTCTTTACGGCGTACACTGTCATGCCTAGGTGGTGGTGGAGCTCGTTCCTCTTTTTAAGTTCAGAGAACTTCTCACCCTTGGCCTTTGCTTCTTTAGTCGATTGTTTCATGACGAACTCTTCCTAGACGTCACGCATGATGAAGTTGTAGTCTTTGAATGGTGTCATCACTTTCTGCACGTACTCCCTATTGAGCATGGACCTAAAGTTGCGAAGCGCTTTGCCTGCAACAAACAACGCATGCCCCATGCACTTGTCTTCATCATAGCCCTCTGCTGGATACGTGAACTGCCTCTTCTCCTCTCCCCACACATTTTCCTTGATGTCCTTTGGGACTTTCCTCCGATCATCATATGTTATAGGCACCTTCTCCCTGATTATACAGGAACACTGTAACACCCCAGGTGTTTGCCATCAGTTAAGCAATGGGTTTGAGCTAAAACATGGTATATTAAGTAATGATGAAGATGTCAAGGTCAAACCTATAGAAACGAGCCCCAACCTAAACTTGGATATGGCACCTGTGCTCACCTATAGACCCCTTTTCAAGATATATGCTTGGGTGGTGTGATTGGGATATATTCATGTGTCTCACATCAATACCCATATATATTGGGCACTCGAAAAGTTTCATGAAGTTTGGAATCAAAAAGTCACATGAAATGATGAGTTATGTCCTTGCTTGAATTAATTTATAAAGTGAATGGAATTCTCGATCGTCAACCAAATCTTGCAACCATGCCCAAATGACTCTAGATGAACTCTACAACAAAAGTCATGAAAGGTTCATGTTGGGCAAATGCCAAGAAAACGCTCCAATGGATCAAAAAGGATAATTTAAGCTTCATCGTGATCCTACTTTGGTCAAAGTAGAACAGTAGGTTCTATACCAGTTTTGAGGTTGGACCTTAAATGAAAGTTGTAGTCCATATCATGTAGAACAAACTTTGTTTTTGGACTAAGAGCTAGATCATCTTGGAAGTAAGTCAAATCGAGGTCACAAGATCAAATTTGCTGCTGATTTCAGCACTTAGAAATATTCTAAGTCTGAAATTCATCGACATCGGCATTGACGTCTCGCGTTCTCCAAATTTCGCTAAGTAACTTGACTTGACCCCAAAATAAAAGTTGGAGCATACATCGAAAAGAAGACCATGCAAAAGGATGGCACTCGTTGGACCTTTTTATGACCCTCAATTTTGGAGTTTGCTAATTGCCATCAATGCATTGACAATGCCACTTTGGAGATTAATTATCCACTGTCATGTTGCTCAAATGACTGGAGTGCCTTAATGAAAAACGTAGAGCAGGCCGAGGTGAGCAAACTTCGTTTTTGGCCCATTCGCTGATTCGGCCCGTGGACGGCCCAAATCTGCTCCCACCTTGCCCACCGCGACGCTCACCACGTGTTTGACGCTTTGCCGACGTGGTCGCCGTGCATGGACGCCACGCACCCCAGCCGCTGCCGCGTGCCCAGCCTCGCTGTCGCGCCCCTGCTGCTTCAACCGAGCACCTTAGCTGCCCCAGTCCCCATTCTCCTCTCCACTCTCTCTCCCTGGCGTTTTTCCTTCGCGCTCACGCACGCCAGAGCACGGTCGCCATGGGCGCCGCCGCTGAGCTCGCCGCCGCAGCCGTTCTCGCCACTCCCAGCTTTCTCACTCCCCACGAGCATCACCCTCAGCTTCGCCGCCATCTCCTTCACGCCGTGCTCGTGCTCGCCGTCGCAACCCGCCACCCTAGCCGTGGAAGCTCCGGCCGCCGCCGCCACAGCCGGCGCCCGCGCGTGGCCAAGCCGCCGTGGGCCACCTTGGGCTAAGCCGAGCAGCCCCGCGGGTGCGCAAGGACCCCCTGGTGCTCACCCGCCCCTCAGCCGCCGACGGCATGGCCTTCTTCGGCCGCAACAGCAAGCTCCGGCCATCCTCTGCTCTGTTTTTCCGACCAGGGACCTCGCGCAGCAATTCGACTAAAGGGAGGGGTGTAACTGCAATGTCATAGACTCATATGAATAGTGCCATAAGGACTGGTTTATAATTATTTTGCAGGAACTTTGGAAATTCATAGTAAATCATAGAAAATTCGTAAAATAGTAAATGAGGACTTTTTGGAATCCTTGTGAAATTTTCTATGCAGTGGATCTATAATATGGCATGTTTTAGTTTAAATATTTTGCGGTAAAAATAGATTTGTGCAGTAAGGTTGTAATGCTAGTTGAATTTGTTATTTTTCATAACTGTAGATCTAGGGCTCCAAATGAAGTGAAATTTTTGTGGCATGCTACTCATGTGATAGTTGATGTGTGGTAAAAATTTCATGAGTATTGGATGAAGTATGAGTGAGTTATTGGTTTATCTTGCTCTCACATGAATTCTTGCTTTAGCAACT
Organism: Miscanthus floridulus; assembly: GCF_019320115.1. NCBI lineage: Eukaryota > Viridiplantae > Streptophyta > Magnoliopsida > Poales > Poaceae > Miscanthus > Miscanthus floridulus. The sequence continues at coordinate 79,348,073 of NC_089587.1, forward strand.
TGTCTTTTTCATAGAGGTTGCTATACATATCCAAATGGAGTGAAATTTGTACAGTAGACTATTGAGAGGATATGTGAGCCACTGTAATTTTTATAGAAGTTATTGTGCACTTTTGGTATATGTTCATTAAGTCACCTTGTTATCTAAAATAAATTAAGAAATGCATTAAAAGAATTTATTTGGTCATGGACACTAGGTTTTCTGGTGTTCTTTAGTCATGTGTGAAATGTTGGTAAAGTTGGTTTTGCCCAATTATGTATTTGCAACATAAGTTTATAATTATTTTCTTGCCAATGTGGTTTATGGACAGATCTGGGAACTTAGCAAAGTTCTTCATGATAATGTGCTTTGTTGTGAAACTTGTTTATACAAAAGTTGTAGATAATTCATGTATCTAGCTTCTATTAAAATTTGGTGTCATTTAGCCAAGTAGTTTAAGAGTTACAGCTGTTTAAAGTTGGGTTTCAGAAATGGCTGCTTTCTATCACTTGTAGACCAGTTTCTGTAAATAGATATATTTGACTTAGTTAACTTAAGAATCATGCTAAGATGATTAAAGATGAATTGTAGAAAATTTCATAAGATTTCCATAATGTCTTCTTGCAAGTCATTTGGATTTGTGTAACTCCAGTTATAGCTAAATCTTGTAGCTGCTGTTTGCATGTTCAGAAATTGGCAGATTCCAATTATAGTGTTTGCTTGTATATTGTTAAGTGTGACTTATGCCTTGAATGATGACTGAGTTAGAGCACCTGAGATCTTGGGAAACTTGTGTCATGCTTGGTGTTGTTGTCTCCGTTTGCCATCTTAGCATGATTGATTGTGTGATGTTTAAGTTAAGCATCGCAAAGTACTTAAGTGTGTTAGTGTAAACTATGCTTGTCTTGCTTGCTATTTTGTGATGTGTCTCATGGTACTATTCTTCATATTTATGCACTTGCATATTGCATCTCATCTAGGTACGCTAGATGAACCACGTGAAGGACGTGATGTTAGAGCCAAACCCGAAGACAGTGTTTGGAGGATCTATCCCGAAGATGGAAGGACTAAGCAAGTGTTAGGACCTGTGATGTCGCCAGGATGGTGCAAGCTAACTGAACTGACTTGTGGCGGATCCCAGGCAAGCCCCGGAGCATTATAAGTATCCTAATTTATAAAAGCAATTCTTTCTATATATGAGTTATATATTGTTGCATTAAGTTGTAGGAGTTGATTGAAACCGTTGATGCATTTATTACTATCCTTGCCTACCTTATTACCTTTTTACCCTATTAGGTCAGGATCGAATAACTGCTTAGCCTTGCTTAGACTGGTAGCGATCGGTGATATCCGATCACCTACATTTATAGGTGGTTACTGGAAGAATTTAGCCATGAAAAGAATGATATCCTGGAATTAACCATGTGTGATGGATAATTGGAGACCGGACGGAAAAGTTGGAGGCAACCAGACAGGGTTCTGGGGTGCTGTTAGTTTCCGTCTGTGTCGATTAAGGACCGACCGTTATTGGGCCTCGAGTCATGTTGAACGCATGCCTTACATTTAACTGGCCGGATAAAGTACCTTCCGACCGCGAAGCTGGGAGATTTTTCGGGCCGAGTAGATTGCCCGCAACGCACTGTGCCGAAGCAGGTGTGGTAGGACACGGGGGCGGGATGATAAGACCAAAGTGCAGTCGGTCGGCCCCCGGGTACATGTGATTCCTGGCAAACTCGAGATTCCTGGAAAGTTGACTTGGTGATCAATATCTCACTTTAGCGGGTGAGTGAGGTTTGTGTAAGGAATAAATCACCAGCTGGTTAGGAATCGATTCGAATCGCCATCGCTCCTGGATAGTGAGCACTTGACTCGAGTTATTGCATCGTAGTAATTATTATGGAACAATGATGGTTATCTGGATGGTATGAGATATGCTAAATCTAAATTGGTAACTGGATGTTATTGGTTAATCAAGTGATTGCTATAGTACAGGTGCTTACCTAGATGGATAGGCCATAATAAAGATGATGCAAAGTACTTAAAATGGTTTCTTCATGATAGCTTATGCTTTTCGCAAACAAGTCAGCTAGCCCACTAAAGAAAGCCTTGCATGATCCTTGGTGTCATTTGTTTTGGTTTCCGACGGGTAAGTCTGGCTGAGTACATTCGAGTACTCAGGGTTTATCCCACCTTGTTGCAGGTGATGTTCTCGACCTGTTGATGATGGTGGCTAACCACCGGTGGGCTCGGTGATTCTATACTTACTTCTCATCTATATGCTTTTGTCGGATGATGTCACTATGCTAGCAATATATTTGGAACTTATATTAATGTAATCATTTGAAAGCTATGTTGTTTTCACTAAGCGGTTTTGAAACCCAAACTTGTACTATTATTTGTTAACCCCTTTGTAATATTATTTCCGCTGCAACCCGATGTATGTGATGTGTATTTGCTTAATCACGCGATCTTGGTTGTGATGTTGATTTACCGAGGTCTTTCGAGACACTCGGCAGACTACCGGGTTTATATGAGTGAAAGTATGGGTGTGTCAACGTGTTAGCGGGGACAACCGTACTTGATCTTGTATAAATTGGGCGGTTTTGTCATAAACACTAGTTGTCGAAGGTGCCAATGATGATAGTTGGCTCCAAGGGCTCTCCTTTTGTCCCTATCTTGTGTATCGCACGCACTTTCTTCTTGCTAATCTGATGCCTCCCGTGTTGGCCCCTCTTCAAGTCTGACTTCTTCTTGCTACCCGTCGTTGTGGTTGAAGAAGTGCCCGAGGAGGGATCAGGTGCTTCCTCCTCCTCCCCTTCTTTACCATTGGGGTACTCCAAATGAAGAGGCACCATCGGTATTTGTCGAGGATAAGAACTCACATTAGTTATATACTTGCGTGAGGCCCGCGAACATTGTGTCAATTAATGTGTGGCAGAACCACCCAAAATAGCTTGCTTCTGGAGGTGCTCATCTTCCACCAGACACTAAGCACACCAAAAGGTAGCTACATTGGACGGTTTTGTCGAGCACACCCTAAGGGAGAACTCAAACAATCCATGTTTCCCTCCATGATCCAATAATAATAACAAGTGTACATTACTTAGTCCATTTTATACAACAAAAGTTCTCAGAAATACATTATTATAATACCAAGTTTAGAGTGTAGAATTTAAACAGTAGAATTAAAATAAACATTTAACGGTGAGATATAAGGATCTATCTGTGTCCACCAGAAGAATCCTCCACACAACAGTCATTCTTCAAGCTGCACCTACAACAGGGGGTAACAAACCCTGAGCACACAATGTACTCACAAGACTTACCCAACTAGTGGGAATAATTTCCTGACTCCAAAGGATATGATAAGCTTTATGATTTGCTGGGTTTCCTTTTTACAAAAATCCTTACTAGTTGTGCAACCTTATGTATGTTTCTTATTAGTAGTCATGATTAGTTCATTATCTAACCATTCTATGTAAGCACCTGTTCTACTTTCAAGCAAGAGTTGAGCAATCAGATCCAATTCACCATTATTCATCTTCTAGTTCTTACTACGGTACTAGATCGTAGACAAGTCATACCGTATTACATGATGATTCGTGAATCAATGTAGCCTAGCTGGGTACCCCAAAACACACATCTCGCTTGTACCCTAGACACAAGCAGGACCAACCCACCACTCTCCTATCAAGGGGTCTAGGTCCTCATCGAAACTTAGACTCTAAGCCCCCACACCTGAGTCCTGAACTCAGTGTGGTGCTTAGACCTCCACCATCCCCACCACCAATCAGTCGGTCAAAAAGAGCCAAAACCCACAATAAGAGAGCAACGAGCCTTCCCTGCTCCCATAAACAAGTATGTGCTTAGGATAAGAAGTCTATGACCTGACTAGAATCCAATGCAACGACCGGTCCTTAACCGACACAGACAGGGAAAACAGTGTAACCAAGCTATGCCCCATTGGTCGTGGGACACAACCTCTTACACCCACTAATACCTGTACCATATCCCTGCCCGGTCTCTATTTCTTTTCACCATTTTATTGTGAGAGTGATAATAATAATCACCTATTGTGAGTAACAGTAGGTTACTCACGCTACTAGAAAACATAAGCATAATAGCTACTTGACCTAAGCTAGTAGGACTCATAGGTAGGTATATCTATGCATGTAGTTTCCACAATAAGCATGTAACATAAATGCACATCACACACACACATATATATTCATTGATTATTCAAAATAAGGGTTATGCACCGAGGCTTGCCTTGGGCAGGCGCAGTGTCAGCTCAGTCAGTTTGTGGCGGCTCCCAGACCTCCTCCTGCATGAGGATCTTCTCCTCGTACTCCTCGATTACCTTCTTGAACTCGTGATCTCCGATGGTCATGATCCCTGTCAATTCGTTCTCTACATGCATGTGATGATGATGCAACACGTTAATATTAAGGCAACAACAATTCTTAAAATAAGAATACATCTACTAAGCCACTAAGCTAGCTCTAATGGTTAAGATACTAACTACTTATCATTTCCACCAAGAACAGGTATGGATTCATCTAACGGATATTAACTTAGCAACTAAAATATAATCATACTCTTATTAGCGATTTAACTTATATTACAACAAGGAACACCTAACTATGCTAGTAATTAGCCTAGTCTAAGGCTACAAAAATTACATGGAGAACAAAATAATACCATGAAGCTACTGTAAAATTTTCAAAGCAAAAGCGATCACCAATTTACCACAAAAATTCCTATAATAATTAACTTAATAATATTGAGCACTCTCAAATGATTTAATAGATCCTTATATTAACAAGTATATATATATATATATGAACTAAATACACTAGCAGATAGAGCACAATTTTAGGAACTTAACAAAATTGGTTTCATAATTTTTGGATACCTACATGATTTTATATTAATTACCAAAGTTCAGCTCAGAAATACAAATGAAAAGCTATTTCTACTCTCCACGAAAAAAGCTGAATTGATTTTGGCCCAACGCGGCCCACACGCACGCAGCGCGCGCGTGAGCTCACGGTGGCCCGCGGTGCGGCCCACACGGCACTGGTCCACGCACATGAGGCGGCCCGCGACGAGGAAGCCTACGCACGCTGGCACATTTACAAAAACGCCCCTAGACTATGAGCAAAACAACCCACAGTCCACGTTACTATTTCTATAGTCAACGACTTTGCAATGAAACCCTCAGATCTTCTCCTCTTTACAACGACAAGGCCCTCTACCATCCCCACGCGTGTCGGCACGGTGAGCGGTGGCACTGGCGCTCACGCTGGCCACACTAGACCCACGCAGACCTATCTACGAGACCAAGGCTCACCTAGGGTTCGATGCAAGACGAAGAGCGATGATTGCAAGAGTCGAGACACCATAGAAGGACCTCTACATGACAGTAGGCAAACTATGGCAATGGCAATGGCGATGGCGTTCAGGTGAGCCGCAGCAACAACAAGGCGATAGGGGTAATGGGTGAGCAACGATAACTCAGCAGTGACCCTACCGAGAAGCCAGCTCGGCCAGAGATGACCTGAGCGAGGCTTGCCATGTGCGCGCGGCAAGGTGAACGATGGACCACAAAGGCATGGCCACGTCAGTGGTGAGGAGGTGGCACTAGAGCTGTGGCTAGCATGCGCACGACGAAGAGGGAGCCAAGGCGAGCTAGTGGTGCAGAGAAATTGGCATGGGGTGAAGTGGTGGAGACTGGCCACAACACGGGCGACGATGGACCTTAATGGCATGATGGCAGCAAAGCTCCAAAATTGGAGCTCGGTGTGATGCGAGTCAAGGCAGGGTGGGGTCTACTAGAGAGGAGACATGAGGGCGGAGATGCGAGCATGCGAAATTGATGAGAGGTGCTCGCTCTCTGGCTTACCGTGACGCGACCCAACGGTGGTGGAAATAGAGGGAGAGAGATACGAGGCACTATAGTGGGTTCAGCTCATCCACGCCTTGGTGGGACATGGCCGACCGGACTTAAGGCGGTGTCTACGTACTCGCTGCACAATAATGTGGCCAAACCAATAAGGCGGGATGACGGCGCGGGGTAGCCCATGTGTGAACTAGGACAAGGAAAGCGACAACAGCACAACGTCATAGTGGCATCGGTAGCGGCAACATCATGACGTGAGGTAGGTCAACAGTGAGGATGTGATTGTGAGTTGATGGCGCCGACAGCGGCTCCGTCGCGGCGTGTGCGGGGTAGTCGGCAGTAGCAGTGACAGCTCCGCGTGGTGGGGCCAGCGATAGCCGAGACCTAACTAGGCTAGAGGCGGCCATGGCTTGCCATGTGCGGCAACACATGCACACACACGTGCGACCAACACAGCGACACCGAGCACCCGAGCGCGGTGATCGCGGCCACATGGCCAACCAGCCAAAACCGTGACACGCACGAATTTTAAAGCCCTCAACACGACCAAACGGTTGCTCCTAAACCTGAACCGTCTTCACCATGCTCAAGATGGCACATGAGACTACCAAATTGAGCTATAACACTACACCACTCCTTAACCCAATCTCTCACAATAAATTGCTAAATATAGCAGTGTCTAACTGTTGGTAGACTTGAAAATTTATAAGTTTTTGAGCTGAATTTAATTTTAAGTTCTGTTTCTAGACTATTAGAAATACCAGCTAGTAACATTATTTTTCGACCGCAAGTATTTCACTATCATCTACAAAGTTTGTACTTCAAACTTTATTAAGATGACCCATATATGTTCTATAGCAGTTTTGCCTAATAAAAATTACTTTTCAACCTTAAGTGATATAACATGACTCCTCGATCGCCTCCTTGAACTCCTCGATCACCTCATAGACAAGGATCTCATCCTCATACTCCTTGATCACCTCCTCGAACTCGTGATCTCCGATGGTCATGATCTTCGCCAACTTGTTCTCTACATGCATGCGATGATGATGCAACACTTTAATATTAAGGCAACAACAATTCTTAAATAAGAATACATCTACTCAACCACTAAGGTAGCTCTAATGGTTAAGATACTAACTACCTATCATTTCCATAGAAACAAGTATGGATTCATCTAACAGGTATTAACCTAGCAACTAAAATGTAATCTTACTCTTATTAGCGATTTAACTTATATTACCACAAGGAGCACCTAACTACCCTAGCACTTGGCCTATTCTAAGGCTAACAAAATTATAGTAAGCACATAATAATACCATGATGCTGCTATAAAATTTTTAGGGCTAAAGCTATCACCAATCTACCACAAAAATTCCTATAATATTTAACCTAATAATATTAAGCACTCTCAAATGATTTCATAGCTCCTAGTATCAACATGTATATATATCAACTAAATATGCTAACAGATAGAGCACAATTTTAGGAACTTAACAAAATTTGTTTCATAATTTTTGAACATCTACATGATTTTATATGATTTACCAAAGTTCAGCTCAAAAATACAAATGAAAAGCTATTTCTATTTTCCCCAAAAAAGATAAACTCATTTTGGCCCAACGCGGCCCACGTGAGGTGCGACCCACGCGTGGAGGCGACCCGTGGTGGGGAGCCCACGTGTGCACTGGCACTCTTGCAAAAATGCCCTCATGTTATTGAACAATAGCGCGAACACTACACGTACTATTTCTATAGACAACAACTTTGCAACCGAGCCCTCATATCTTTTCACCTTCGTACCGGAGAGGTCCTCGAGACGCCACGCACTCGCTGGCATGGTGAGCGGTGGCACTAGGCGGTACGCCAGCCACCTGAGACCCTTGTAGACCTAGCTAGGAGACCGATGCTCACCTATGGGCCGACGCGCGACGATGGGTGGTGGTTGCACGAACGGGGGTGAAGCAGTGCGGGCTCTCCCCGACGGCAGTGACCTACAATGGTGGCAACTACATTTTGGTGAGCCATAGTGCTAACAAGATGGTAGAGATAGGGGATAAGCACTAGGGGCACACCAGAAACCCGACCGAAGTGGTGGTTTGGCCGGCGACTACCTGAGCAGGGCTAGGCACATGCGCGCGACAAGCATGGAGATGCGCCATGGCAGACACGACCGCATCAGTGGCAACAGGGAGGAGGTAGCACTCCCACTAGCATGCGGATGGTGGAGAGGGAGCCAAGATGAGCTAGTGGTGCAAAGGAATTTGCGTGGGGTGAAGTGGTGGAGGCTGGCCACGACGTGGGTGGTGACGGTTCATAACGGAACAGTGGCGACAAAGCTCCAAAAAATGGAGCTCAGCCTGGCCGTAATCAACGCAGGGTGGGGTGTGGTTGGAGAGGGGACATGAAGGCAGTGATGCGAGCACAAGGAATTGATGAGAGGTGCCCACTCTCTGGCTCACCATGATGCTACACGACGATGGTGGGAAATAGAGAGAAAAGAGAGAAAAGAGAGAAAAAGAGAGAGACAGCGTGGCAGGTGGGCTCAGCTCGTCCATGCCTTGGCAGGACATGAGTGGCGAGATTAGGAGACCCACATGCTGGCGCTATGGACAATGCGTGCGTGTGTTCGACCGACCTGGCCCACGCACCGTAGTGTCATAAATGACATGGCGACGGCGGCATGGCCACGTGTGCGCGACATCAAAGCAGGCCAATGACGTAGCTCGGTGCAGCAGTTACATCATACAGGCATGGGCGTGATGACCGTGATAGCGTCATGATGCGATGAGTGTTGGCAGTGCGGACACGATGATAGCGCAGCGCGGCCGCGGCGGCACCCAAGACGGTAGCGTGAGGTAGAGCAGCAGGGCACGAGGCCAGTAGCTCGCTATGGTCGGCCTCGGCCAAGCCTAGGCGGCCTGACCTATCGAGCATGATGGCATTGGTGATCACATGGGACGCGACCATGTGCATGGCGTGGGGAGGCCACATGGTGATCACGCACCCGACGCCAACCAACCCAAGACAAGTAACGCGCGTGAATTTTAAAGCGCTCAACACGACCAAACGGTTGCTCCTAAACCTCAACCGTCTTCACTACACTCAAGATGGCATATGGAAGTACCAAATCGAATCATAACACTACACCACTCCTTAACGCAATCTCTCACAATAAATTGCTAAACATAGCAATGTCTAGCTGTCGGCAGACTTGAAAATCTCTAAGTTTTTGAGCTGAATTTGATTTTCATTTGCGATTTCTAAGCTAGTGGAAATATTAGCTAGTAATATCATTTTTTGATCACAGGTATTTCACTATCATCTATAAAGTTTGTACTTCCAACTTTATTTAAGTATCACATACAAGTTCTATAGCATTTTTGCTTAATAAAAATTAGTTTTCAACCTTAAGTGATAAAACATGACTATTCAATCAACTTTTTGTTGATCGTTTTGAGTTGCAGAAATTGATCTACACACTTTATTACATGCATTAACACATAAACATGATGCTCATGACATGTTTAAGTAAATTATTTATGTTGTAACACCGAGGGTGTAACATGCATTGCTTCATCTACGTACCTCGAGCCTTGGGGCTTGGGTATCATCTTCTAGAGGCTATCATGGCTCCATGTGAGAACCTCATGCCTCACCCTTTAGATCAAAGACTGGGTCATCTTCTTCCTCACCACGAGGTCTCTTCACCAGCCTCGATGTTACTTCCTCGCTCTCATACGAGGTGCTCCCATCTGATGACGAGCCTTCATCATTGCTCACATCAGGAGTAGCCTCGCACCAATTTTCAAGAGCCTCCTTGGTCGACATTGATAGCTATGACAAAGAGAGAGTTATAGGAACATTTCATAATTATATAAACACAATGATATATTCATCTCAGAACATATATAAAGGAATCATTAATTATATATATTCATTTGAAAATAAGATTACATCCTTTTTTCATATACATTGGGTGTAGGGATACAAAAAGTGAAGAAAAGTACAAAATTGTACAAGAAAAGTACAAAATTATACAAGAAAAGTACAAAATTTAAGAATTTGGAGAAAAGTCATGTACATAGTTGACTCAGATTCACCCCATTATCATCACATCGCTTCTAAATTGGTTGCTTGTATACAAGCCATCCTAGTTTAGGAGCTTAGTACCAGTAGGGGGCATTTGATCATCATAGCCGCTGCCTCAGCATAAAAGAGTTCACATCATTGCAAATGCCACTACCTCTGCATATTTTTCAAAGTTTAAATAGTTCATCATTGCATATGTCATAGAGAAGCTCAAATTCAAATCGACCCCAAAGGCACTACTACACAAATTCTTTTACACAACGTTTCACAAGTGGGCTCCGAGGCGGTTGGTCTGGTTGCCTGCCTCGGTTATTCGAGGTAGGGCTACTCAAATCATCCCCGAAGGAGCAGCCGGATATGGACAAGTAGAGAGTAGTAGAGGATAGTAGTAAGAGTAGTACGAGTACAGAGTAGAGAGGATAGTAGTAAGAGTAGTAGGGGTAGAGAGTAGAGGATAGTAGTTAAGAGTATTTGAGTAGAGTACAGAGTAGTAGTAGGACAATAGTATAGAAGTAGTAGGGTAGTAAGAGTAGAGGAGTAGAGTAGTATAGTAGTAGAAGTAGTAGGAGTATCAATAGTAGAGTAGAGGAGTAGACTAGTAGAGTAGTAGTAGTAGTAGAGTAAGTGTAGTAGTAGTATAGTAGGAAATAGTAGTTAGGACCAACGAGTAGTTAGGACCAGCAACAATGTTGTAGTTCTAGGACCAGCAAGTAGTAGAAGTGTAGCAATAGGAGTATAGGAGCATAGAGTAGTATAGAGCAGTTGTAGGAGTAGTAGTAGTAGTATATAGGAGGAAGAGGAGTATATAGGAGGTATATAGGCAACAATAGTTAGGTAGGTAGTAGTATAGAGTAGTACAGAGTAGTAGAGTAGTAGTCAAAAATAGGAGCAGCAGCCAACACACCAGTAGAGTAGTAAGAGTAGTAGAGTTGTAGTAAGTAGTATGCAGTAGTTGTAGTAAGTAGTATAGGGTATTAGTAGTTGTTGTAGGAGTATAGAGGAGTAGTAGTTGTTGTGGGAGTAGTAGTAGTTGTAGGAGTAGAGGACAACCAAATTCAGTGAGGGAATCACAACCAGAGGAGGGCGGCAAAATTTGGGGAGGGCATCAGTGAGGGCATCACAACCAGATAATAAGCCAACAGTAAGCAACAAAAATAGGTAGCATGTGCTCAATTCAAAATAAACCAGCCAAGTAAACATGTGCTCAATTCAAGAATAGGCAGCATGTGCTCAATTCAAAATAGGCAAGTGCGTGCTCAGATAATAAGCCAACAGTAAGCATCACAGGTAGCATAATTTCGCATCACAAGCAGAGGCAGAGAGGGAGAGAGCAAGCACAGCAAGCACTAGCCTTGCCCTGTGCTAAGTCCTTCGGCCATTTCAAATCGACCCCGAAGGGCTGCCCGAAGCATAGAAGAGTAGCCAGAAAACAATAGTTGTAGATAGAGTAGTAAGTAGTAAGTAGCAGGAGTATAGGAGTAGTAACTAGTAGGAGTAGAGGACCACCAGCAGTAGTATATAGGAGTAGTAGTAGTAGATGAGTAGTAGTTGTATATAGTTGTAGGAGTAGATGAGTAGTATATACCAGTAGCAGTAGTATATAGTTGTAGGAGTAGATGAGTAGTAGTAGTATATACCAGTAGTAGTATATAGTTGTAGGAGTAGATGAGTAGTAGTAGTATATACCAGTAGCAGTAGTATATAGTTGTAGGAGTAGCAGAGAGCAGCAACCAGCACCAGTAGTATACAAGAGCAGTAGCCAGCAGGCATAGAAGAGAGAATTAAATAGACAAGTAGCATATATTTCGTCAAATTCATCTCAAATTTATCCCAATTTACCTCAAATTCAGCACAAATTTATCCTAATTCATCTCAAATTGACCCCAATTTAGTCAAATTCATCTCAAATTCATCTAAAAGTGGAAATCTCTCAATAAATCATTCAGACAACGGCAAGTGCTAAATTGAATATGAAATTGGCATCATAGGCAGTGGCACTGCCATAGTTAAAAAATTGCATTACAGGCAGCAGTTCATCAAATTAGCATCATAGGCAGTGCTAAATGCTCAATTAACTAATACATTAGGCATCATAGGCAGTAGCATTTGCACTGTGACAAAAAATGCATCACAGGCAGCATTTAATCAAAACTGGCAAATTGAAAGAAAAAACACATCACAGGCATCACAAATCATAGGCATGGGGACAAGAACATCACAACTAGTGTACTAGGGAAGATGGAGTCAGGGAATATGGAGTCAGGGGAGAAGTTGGGGAAGATGGAGCCGATGGAGATTATCGGTGCGGAGGAGGGAGCACACGGCGGCAGTGGATAGCGGCGGCGCTAGGGTTCAGTGAGAAGATGGGTCCAGGGAAGATGACGTGGTGGCGTGGTGCATATCTCCATGGTGCGAGGGATGATGACGTGGGGTACGGGATGGATCTCCTCAATGTGGGAGCGTACAGTGCGGGAACCCATGCTGGTGGCCGGCCGGAGATGAGGACGGCGCGGTGGAGCTACGGTTTGGTGAAGACGGGTCCACGGAAGATGACGCGATGGCCTCAGGGTGGATCTCCTCGGTGCTAGGGACAATGACGCGGGGCGTGGGGCAAATCTCCTTGGTGCTGCGGTCGGCTAGAGATGAGGACGACACGATAGAGCTAGGGTTTGTGGCACCCCGATGGATGGCACGGTGGAGCTCTCAGGGCTAGGGCTATGGTAGTGCTCTAGGCTCTTGATGGCGGGGGTGGGTGCCTAAGCATGCGAGGTTAGGGCGGGGGTGGGTGCCTGAGCATGCGAGGTTAGGGCGGGGGCGGAGGAGCTTAGCGATGGCGATGGTGGCAAAAAAAATTAGGCAGCCCTTCGGGGTGGAATTGAAACGGCTGAAGGACTTAGAAAAAATTGGGGGGAAGGAGGGGTATATATAGGCCATTATTTACCAAGGTGGGCGGCTTAGGGTGCCCACCACGATTAATATTAACCGAGGTGGGCGACTTAGGGTGCCCGCCTCGGTTAAGATTTTGCATTTTTTATATTTGATGAAATTCATTAGTTATTTTGGTTTTACAACATTTTAAAATTGATATTTAATTTGTAATGTTTTTTAAAATTCATAGGAGTAGTAGTGTAGGAGTAATAGAGTTGTAGGAGTACTAGGAGGAGTTGTAGTACTGTTGTAGGTGTAGTAGTATAGTAGTAGGAGTAGTAGTAGTAGTGTTGTAGGAGTACTAGGAGTAGTAGTAGTAGTGTTGTAGGAGTAGTAGTATAGGAGTACTAGGAGGGGGAGTAGTAGTGTTGTAGGAGTACTGGAGTAGTAGTAGAATTGCAGTAGTAGTAGTAGAGTTGGACTTGTTAATGAAATACTCATTTCATTCCTTTCAACAAATATCAAATTATTTTTAAAAATCAAACACTTAACACGTGCAGATTACGATCTCCCACGGTCATATATATATGATTCCATTACAATAATAATTAGTTACATAAAAGTTCTTGTTAATCAATAAGTGACTACATTATTACATATTTGTGTGGCACACATATCATTTTGCTGTAAGTGTTCCCACGACGGTCTTCTTCTCACTGTCAGGGCGAAACTAGGGCATCATCTTGGTATTGTTTACACATGTTGACGTAGATCTCGACCAACTTGATCTTCTATGGATGATCGGTAAAGAGTGAGAGCTCAACGTAGTTGTTGTATTCTTCGGGGCTCTGGGCTCCATCAACTCCTATAATCCTCTGCCTTCTGAACACAACTACATGTTTTTTGCTCTCTTTGGGCATCAACCAGTAGGCTACTTGCGTGCAGCAGCTTGCTAGTACCCACTGATCATCTTTGTAGCCAACACTTTGGAGGTCCATGGTGGTTAGCCCAAAGTCATCCACAACAACACCCTTTGGTTTGACCCACTAGCACCGGAAGACAACTAACTATAGGTTACCGTAGTAGTCAAGTTCCCATATCTCTTCAATCTGCCCAAAGTATGTCTTGGTCTACCCCGCTGACTCATTGATGCCCTCATATCGAACATTACTATTTTGTGCCTCGCTCTTCTTATCCTTCTCCTTTATGTGGAACCTATATCCATTGATGTCATACCCTTGCCACATGAAGATTTGGGTGGATGGGCCAGATGCAAGCCTCGCTTCATCGGACTCTCCGCGAGGTATGTCCTGTAGCTCTTTGATCCACGTTGTGAAACTGATCTTGTGCTGTTTCTGGACCCATGCCTCCATGCGCTATCCATCATGAGCGGTGTGGATCTCCTCTAGGTGCTTGTCAACATATGGTTTCATAACCACTAGCTGATTGAAGACGCTGTGATGAACTTCTTGCACCGTTTCATACTATACATTGGTGCATACTTTCCTCCTTGTGCAACTCGTTCTTGAGGTTTTGCCTTCGTGCTGAGGGACGGGCAGGCCAATCACCCTTCCATTCCTGATGTACCTAGTGCAGCAGTTAATAGCCTCCTCGGTTGTGTATGCCTTGATCATAGAGCCCTCTGGGTAGGCATAGTTAAGGACATATCTATTGAGGGTCGACATGAACCGCTTGTACGTCCACATCTGGTACAGGTACATGGGGCCCAGTTCCTATATCTGATCAACCATGTGCATCATTAGGTGTGGCATAATATCAAAGAAAGATGGCAGGAAGCACATCTTGAGCTGGTAAAGGGTCTCCATGATGAACTACTTTAGGCCCGGTAGCTCAGCTTCATCGATGACCTTCTGTGTGATGTAGTTGAAGAAGTAGGACATGTGTGTGATGACCATCTTCATGTACTCTAGACCGATAGCCCTGATAACAATTGAAAGAAACACCGTGAGCATGATGTGGCAGCCATGTGCGTTGAAGCTGGTTAGTGTGAGGTCCTTCATCGAGACCAGGCTCTTGATGTTAGAAGAGAAACCGGTCGGCACCTTGGCACCCCTAAGCCAACTACACACGACCCTCTTCTCATCTCTCATCAGGTTGTAGCTCGTGCCTAGAAGGTCAACTTTCTGGCTCTGTGTTGCCAGTGTTGGGTGAATTTGGGACCTAATGTCTCCATGACTTCAGACCATCCTTCATCTTAGTCTTGATGTCTAGCACTATGCCAATGGTGCTTTTGAAGACATTCTTCTTGTGGTGCATGCAGTCGATGGCATGGGGCGTATCTAGCTCCTAGTACGACAGGTACTTGAAGAAACATGACTGCTTCTTAAAAGGAACAAGGGCGAGGGTGGTTCCTCCATCTTATCTCGCTTCCTCTTCCTTATCGTGGTCCCATCTTCCTCTTTCTTCTTCTTCTTGAACTCAACGTCTATGCCCTTCACAATGTTAAAAAACCTTTTGCCTGTACCTCATCCTTTTTGGCTCATCAGTTTTAGACTCCTCCTAGTTGTCGAAGTACTTATTCATCGTAGCTACCCGGTACCTGTGCTTTTTGATGAGGAATCACCTATGCCTCATGTACACCATCTTCTTGGATGCACTAAGGTAAGTGTAGCAGGTACCGTCAATGCAAACTACGCAACCTGACTTACCTTTGATCTATGCCGATAATGAAAAAAGAACAGGGTAATTGGTGATGGTGACAAAGATGATGGCTTTTAGAGTGAACTCCTTCTTTAGGAACACATCCATCATCTTGACCCCATCTTCCCATAATATCTTCATGTCCTCCATGAGCGGCTCTAAGAACACATCTATATCATTGCATGGCTGCCTAGGTCTAGAAATAATCATGGTTAGTAAAAGATACCTGCACTTCTGACATAGCTAGAGAGGTCGGTTGTAGATGGTGAGGATGACCGGCCAATTGTTGTGCGAACTGCTGAGGTCACCGAATGGATTCATCCCATCGGTACTCAGCGTGAACCTGATGTTCCTTGCCTCATCGCCAAACTTTCGGAACTTGGCATTGAAATGCTTCCACTGCTTGCCATCGGAAGGGTGCTGCAGCTTGCCATCGTCCTTCGGGGCTCATCAGATGCATGCCAAGACAAAAGCTTGACATCCTCGGGGTTCTTGAATATATCACGCATGCGATCGATCATGGGTAGGTACCACATCGATAGGGCCGGACTTTTTCTCTACGTGTAACCCTCTTCTTCCTCGTCCTCAGGAGACAGGATCTGCTTCTTCACGGTACTCTTCTTGGCCGTCTTCTTCTTCTTTGGCCCTCTCTCATCGTCCGCATCCACGTGACAACCAGCATTCCTCTTGTACCGACTCGCGCCACAGTGTGGACAGCTCTGCAAGTTCTCATACTTGCCCTGATAAAGGATACAGTGGTTAGGGCAGGCATGGAACTTTTTAAGCTTCATCACCACTGGCCGGATCAGCTTCTTTGCTCGGTAGGTATTGGTGGGCATCTTGTTACCCTCTAGGTATGTGTCAGCAAGGATACATAATAGGTTGTTGAAGCTAGTGTCGAACCAACCATGGCGAGCCTTTAGCATCAGCATCTAGAGGTTAAAACGCAGCGCCGTCTAGTGCTTTGGATAGTCCTTATAGAGGGGATCAATTGCCGCCTGCTTCATCTCTCTGAAATTCTCCAGACACCTCAGGCTCCCAAATAGAATGTCGTCGTGCTCAAGACGGTTAGTGATTGACTCCAAAAGGTCCATAGTCTCGGGATCCCTCACTAGCTCACCGCCATCCCCATCATCATCGTTAGCTGTGTCTTGGAGTAGATCATCCATTGTGATGTAATCTCGATCTGCATTGTTGATAGTAGCAGCATTGCCATGCCCATCGGCCGCTGTGGATGAGGTTTGTTGTTCAGCATTCACCGCCACCGTCGTCGTTGTCGATGAGTTCCCTCCTCCAGATGCACTGGCACTCGGATCCTCTGCTTTCCCAAGAAACTTCCAGGCGGTGTAGTACTTGATGAAACCATACCAGATCAAGTGAGATTTCACCGTGTCGTCTCCGTGGGCAAGAAGGTTCTTGCAGCTCTTACACTGACAGATGGTGAGTTCCCGCTTCAGACTCAGACGATGTCTTTTAGTAGCGGCAATAAATTTTGTCACATGATCTAGGAAACCTGGATGCAGCCTCGATGTCTTGTACATCCATGACCGTGAACACCTTGCACACACAAACAACGAAAATGGTGCATATAAGCAGAGCAGTATGGAAAAAAGACAACTGGGTAGCTCTAGATCTGATGATTTCTCTCTCCTCCAAATAGATCTAGATCTAGATCTTGAGAAAAGGTGCCCAAATCATGGAAAAGAGAGAGGATTGAGGGTTTGAGAGCGAGAATCAACCTCTTGTGGTGCCCCCTTCACCAAATGCAAGGGCAAAACCTCCCCCCTAGAAAATGGATATTTTTTAGGGTTTTGAGGTCAAAACCCAAAAAAATGGAGGAGAAGCCGTGGAAAAGAAGGGTGGGTGCGGCTATATTTATAGCCCAGACTTAACCGAGGTGGGCACTATAAGAAAACCACCTCGGTTAATCGTCTGTTAACCGAGGTGGTTGCTTTAGACCAAATGCCTCGATTAATGGATTAACCGAGGCGGTTATCCGAAGCCAACCGCCTCGGTTAATGTGGATTAACCGAGGCGGTTGCTTTATAACAACCGCCTCGGTTAATCCACATTAACCATGGCAATTTCTTTACAGGTGGTTGCTGGCCCGGCTGCACAGCCTCGAATAATCGAGGCGGGCAACCAGACCACCCGCCTCGGAGCCCCAAAGTGAAACGCTGCACAAAAGTTTTTGTGTAGTAGTGAGCTAATTAATTTTTCGCAAACGTGTCTATGACACGTGTTTCATTAAGACGAAGGAGAATAGTACAAGAAGGATCGGTAATCAACAACTACCGGATCCTTCTCCCAGTGCTACAACACTTGGGACTGTATTACATGAACAGTTTTGCGACGGTCGACAATGGAGGCTTCATTTTCATAAGCCCTGCCAAAGCGACTGAATCTTACCACCACCAGACTACTAGCCACAAGTAGGGATGAAAACGGTACGGATATTTTCCGACCGTATTCGAAACCGAATCCGTTTAGAGGGGTTGAGATCTGTCCGTATCCGAGTCCGGATATCCAACATCCGATACCGTATCCGAATATTCAAATCGTATATTTATGATGTCGATATCCAATCGTATCCTATCCAACATAGTTGACACTATCCGTATTCGAATCCGAATCCAGACAGAAATATGAAAACAAATATAATATCGGTGATATCCGTCCGTATCCGATCCGTTTTCATCCCTAGCCACAAGGCCAAAGCTAAATACAAAAACTAAGGTGCGAGGTAATCACAAAATATACAATAAGCACACCAAAACAAAAGGCCAAGCAATAATAAATACAACCGCAAATTAAAAGAAGTTGCATAGTGGGGAACCAAGCAATAACTCAAACGGTCAGTAGTTTTCTTTTAAGGTGAAGATTGTACCATCTATATGTCAATCATAACTAAACTCCTAAGTTCAATTTACCGGTGGACCTGAATCTCAGAATTTGTCAACAATGGTTGGCTTTCATATATAGGGGTGATCGACAGAGTTTCATGGCTTAGTTACAGCTTACGAGCTTAACTAATGTGGCCTCAGACAGACACATACTCTCAATAATTGTTGACTCACCATGGCCGTTGCTTATATTAAACACGCCCATCGGATTCGTACAGATGCTGTGTTGTTCCGAGCTGTTGGTTGTTGAGACAAACCATGCCATCTCCCACGGCGCCACAATTTTTCAAATGACACGCGAAAATTTATTTTTGTCTGAATTGAAAATTCAACGTTTAAATTAACTCAGAATCTCTGACACTGTGCACGGGTGAACGATCCATCCATGCTGATGGACGTACTGACCTTAATTATATATTTAAGCTCCTTATTTATTATATATGTATATCTTATTTTTGGTTCAGAAAACACTATAATGTACACCTAACTAATCGATTGTATGTATATCAGCGGTTGGCAATTATTCTGATGCATTGTACATCATAACGCTCGTGTATTATCCATAACCAATCGGTGGTCTACAGTACTTCTGCATGCGTGACACTAGTAGCTGGCTTGCTGGTGCGCCATTACACATCTTGTTAGCTGCCTAAAGCTAGTGTTTTAGTTTGACCAAAACTTCTTGGGTAGGGAATTCAAAAAAAAAAAAAACTTGTTGGGTAGGCGCCTCATACTAATACGCAGCAGTCGTAACCTTTTTGATCCCATTGCTTGTTTTTGCAACGTTGCCAATACAAGTTTTAAAACGGGTTTGTGCATGTTAAGTTGCTTCTGACCACCGCTCTCTATGCAAAGTGTGAAGTTTAATAGTAGTATGAGTATGAGTGCATGCATTTGATTTATTTAAGAGAAGTTCGTGGAGAATGTTCAAGGAGTAGGAGACATATGAGCCTTGCTTTATGCGCAAATTTGCGGACTGGTAACGACATCCAAAAAGCTCTTGGCTTGTTAATTCGGTACTCCTATCAGGATAAGAAAATGAAATTGCTTGTCACTATGTTAGACGAAACCAGGCGGTAGTGATGGTTCAAGACACGCCACTAGACACTAGCTAGTTCTTCTCTACGTACACTGAATCTTCTGCTTCTTTGGATGACGATGTATGTAGTGGTGGCCCAAATCATCTGGAACTTTTCATTTGAGGTTACCTATCATGATGCATTAGTGATTTGTGACCAAGAATGTTTTGCAGCTTATTGCCGTCTCCGTTCCAAAATAGCTGCACATCTCGTTTTTCGAGAGCCTATAATACTTTCACAACGGCACTGCTAGCGCCTGGACGTCCGAACGAATGTCCACGTTCAGACGCCCGTGGCTACAAACCGTTTCTGTGCCTGACGCCGGTGTCTGCTGCTCTCAGGAAAGTGTGCCCCGACTTCGCACCTCTGTCCGGACGCCCACGCCCCTTTCACTTTCCTCCCATGTCCCCTCCGCCTGCCGCACCGAGACCGCCTGCGCCCCTACCGCCATCGCCCTCCGCTTCCCGCGCCCGCTGCCAAGCAGTGCTAGCTCCATTCCTCCGTGCCCCACATGCATGCACGACGCCCAAGCTGCTACAAGAGGCGGTTGTGGTAGGGTCAGTCACATTGCAACATGTACAATATTTCGATCTACTTTTGAAACATTCAGACGAAACACTTACAACATATGTATGAAACAACTGAAACACTTACAATATGAGTTTAAAACACTTGCAAAACACTTGAAAACTCTTGAAATCCATTGCAGACATACGCAACATCCAGATAAAACACTTGCAACATATGTGTGAAACATATGCAACATCCAGATGAAACACTTATAACGAACGTCTGGAAAAATAGATGCAACATTTGAAATTGAAACATACATGTATAGTCATTGCAACATGTTCAACATCATGATCTACTTTTTCAACATCCAAATGAAACACTTGAAACATAAGCTTGCAACATGCGCTGCGCAAATGTCACCTTGTTGCTTGGAGGAGGTACCGAGCAGCGCGGGCACGCCAGTGAAGCAGAGCGCCGCGACGGCCAAGAGCTTCCACACGCCGAGGTTGAGATCCCTACAAGGGAGGTCCGTGTTGATGAGCGCCCAGAGGAGTTCGTCGTTGTCGTCCCCCGCGTCGCCGAAGACGTCCGACTCGTGAACCACCCCAACGTTGCCGAGGTTCTGGAGGAGGAGCGGGTGCAGCGTCGTGGCAAATGCAGGGCGGGATGGGGCGCATGCGGTGCGCGGCGGTGAGCCGAGTGGGCAGGCGCTCAATGCGGTGAAGCTGCAAATTTCTGTCGACGGGGGTTCTGTCGTGGGGTAAAGATGGAGGAGAGAGCGTAGAGGGAAGTAGGCCAATTACCTATTGGGTCAGATCGCTGTGTAGGCCTGAGAACGAGGGCCTTCAGACACACACACACGGGGACCGGGATTCATCCGGTCCGAACGGTCGGACCAGATGCGTTTGTCGAACAGTATGCGCGAGAATCATCGAAGGCGGGAACGAGCGACCGGGAGTCACCAAAGCGCGGGAGTCGGCAGCATACTACGACCCAGGTACGACGTTAAGTTAGTTTCTTTTTCTTTTTTTATTCATCATATTTCTTTCTTTTTCTTTTCTTTTCTTTTTCTTTCTTTCTCTTTCTTTTCGTGCTTTATTTTTTATTTTTATTTCTTTTATGTTTTATGTGATTTTTTATTTTTTTATTTTGTATGTTTCTTTTATTTCTTTTTTCTTTTCTTTTCTTTCCTTTACTTTTCTTATTATATTTTTATTTCCTTTCTTCAATTTATCTTTTATTTCTCGTTTCACGTTATTTTTCATTTTTTATTTTTATTTTTTTTATTTTCTATGTTTCTTTTTCTCTCTCTCGATATTAGGCTAGCAGTTGGCGTCTTTTCTTTCTTCTGCTTAGTTTCTTCTTAACTAGGGAGTAGGCTGTTGCGTTAGTTTCTCTTTTTCATTTCTTAAATTTCTTTTTTCCTTTTTTTTCCTTTTCCTTTTTTATTTTCTATTCTGTGTTGTTTTACTTTAATTAATTACTTTATTTTTCATGTACATTTTTATTTCTTATATTTCTATATATTTATCATTTGTTATTCCTGTTTTATGTGTGTTTTCTGTTCTTTGCTATTCTTTTATTTTATTATATTATTATTGTTTTTACTATAATTAATTATTTTATTTGTTTATTTTATTTTTATATTTTACTCTTTTTTGTATTTCTTTCTTTTTCTTTTTCTTTTTCCTTTTCTCTTTTGTCTTTATCTTTTCTATATTTTTTTCATTTTCTATTTTTTTATTTTACCTTACTTAATTATTTTTTTATGTTTATTTTTTATTTTTCTATATTCCATGAGATTCTATGTTCATATAGTATGGATGTGATGTTCTACAATGTTTTTTTATTATCCCGTGCTAATAATGTCATGTTCTATGATGTTTTTTTATGTTCATGTAGTATACATGTGATATTCTATGATATTTTTGTGATGCTCACGTGTTATAAATGTGATGTTCTATCATATTTTTTTATGTTCACGTGGTATAGATGTGTTGTTCTACGATGTATTTTATGATGTTCGCGTAGTATACATGTGATGTTCACGTAGTATATAATGATGTTCTATGATGTATTCTGTGATGTTCATATAGTATACATGTGTTGTTCTATTATGTTTCTTGTGATGTTTTATGTTGTATTTAGTAATGTCCACTTAGTATACATATGATATTCTATAGTATGTTTTAGGGAGAATTGACTGTTGGACATGCAAAGTGATGGTCATTAGCCAGTGGACACCCACTTTTTAGCATTTTGCTAGAAGACACTCTGGTTCGGTAAAATTAGGCCACAGGACATCGTGGACCGGTTGCAGCCGGTTGAGGAGAGAGAAATTTTTGTTTTAGACATCCGGTGTCCCTAAGCCATAGTTGGGTCCGCCCCTCTCTCTCTCTCACTAACGCGCGGGCCCCACCTATCATCGTCTTCCTCCTTTTCTTCTCTTCTCTGCTTCCATTGCCTGCGCTTGGCTGCTCGTGCTGCTTGCCGCCCACACGCGGCCACCTCACCTCACTTCGCCCTCCACTCCTGGACTCCCGGTCGCCTGCTCTGTGCCAACACCTAAGCCCCACTAGGAAAGCGAGCACCAACGGTGGACGCGTCGTCGCTACTACCGCCGGAGCCGGGGAAGTCACCGGCCACCGCGGCGTGGTTCGCGCGGTGCGCATCGAGCGTGAACGACGAGCTCCGTAGCTTCCGCGCCTGCCTCGCCTGGCTCTGCGTCGACCACTCCTCCTCCCAGATAAGCGACCGTGGGCTCCTAGGCGGTCTTCCTCCTCCCCACCGTCATGGCGCCTGCGGTCGTCCGCCTCCTCCCCCATCATCGACCCCACGTCGTGGCCCTTCGACGACTAGGTCTAGGTCTCGCTAACCCTGGCAGCGTCGCTCGCCTACGTCTCCCTCTGCGCGCTGCTCTATCGCATGGGCGGGCTCCGTCGCCTGCTCTACCTCGACAACCTCCGCCGTGACTCCGAGGACGTGCAGGTAGGCCGCTGGGGATGGGGGAGGTGCCGCAGGGCCACACCACACAGGGGCTGGTCCGCCGGTACGCGGAGCCACGGGCCGCCGACCGACGAAGGGCGCAGGTGTGGGGGCGACGCGTGTGGTGCTGCAGGGGCGTGGCGTGGAGGCCGGAGTAGCGGCGGGGTTTTTGGGCGGAGTCGCCGCAACGTGGAACAGCGGCACATGCGGTGCTGCAGGGGTGGAGTCGCCAACTCACCCGTGTGGCCGGGGCTGCTCGACGGCGGTGGCTGCTGCTCAGTAATGGAAGAAGAGAAGAGAAGAGGAGGAAGAAGAAGATGACATGTGGGCCCCGCATGTCAGTGAGAGGGGGAGGGGCGGACCCAACTGTGGCTCATGGGCACCGGATGTCCAAAACGAAAATTTCTCTCTCTTCAACCGGCTACAACTGGTCCGTGGTGTCCTATGGCCTAATTTCACCGAATTAGAGTGTCTTCTGACAAAATGCTAAAAAGTGGGTGTCCGCCAGTTAATGACCATCACTTTGCATGTCCAAGAGCTAATTCTCCCTATATTTTATAATGTTTGAAAAGTACCCATGTGATATTCTTTTAAATTTTTCTCTACTACGTGTTTTTATTTTTTTTCCTTATACTTTGCTCTAGATTTCATTATTTTTTATTTGTGATATGTATTTATTTATTTATTTTTATGTATATTATAATACCAATTTCATGAACCTAAACTGAGAACATTCTTCTTACAAAGATGGAACATTGTTTTTTGAATCTAGAACATCGTCTCTACACAATAAAAGAAAATGCTCTATCTTTATAAGATAAATGTTCACGTAATATATATATGCGATGTTCTATAATGTATTTAATGATGGTATATGGTATATTTAGTTATGTTCACTTAGGCCCTGTTCGGCTTACCCATATTCGGCTTGTTCGGCTTCTTTTTTCAGCTGGAATAGTGTTTTTCTCTCACAACAATTCAGCAAAAACAGTGTTTTTCAGCCAGTTTCAGCCAAAATTCTGCGAGCCGAACGGGGTCTAATATACATATGATGTTCTAAGTAAATTTTAGGATGTTTGAAAAGTATCACTGTGAGGTTCTTTTAAAATTTTTCTCTATTACAAAGTTTTTATTTTTTTCCCGTTCTATATTTTATTATTTTTTATTTATGTTATGCATCTATTTATTTAAATATTATAATAACAATTTCATAAATCTAAAACTAGAATATTGTTCTTGTAAATTGAGAATATTTTTCTTACGTAGATGAAACATTGTTCTCTGAACCTAGACCATCGTCTTCACTCAATAAAAGAAAATGTTTTATCTCTATAAGATAAATGTTCGTTAATAAAATTTTATCTGAATATTCATGTGGGATCTTGTTTTGATGGATTTATTACAAGAAATCCGATGGTACAATCAGGATTTAGTTAGGATATTTAGTTTTAGAGTTATAACTTTTTTTAATTCGTTAAAAGTCACCGCAATGCAACGTGGACGTGGTGGGCCCTGCGCGATTGGCCAGCCTGCGCGCACCATGCGTCCGTGTGTTGCCGCCCGCGAAATTTCCCACGCTGCCGCTTTTCCCGCCGGCGCGTGGAGCGGCATTGCTGTATTTAATAATGGACCGTGGTCTGGCTCAATTCTTCGCCTCTGTATTGGCCCAATTGATGGACGATAGCAACAAGCCCAAAGGTAAAAGGGCCCAAACCGTTAGTTCTTCCATCTCTTGATCTCGTGTGTCATGTGTGCCCTCGTTTATTGGCAAGTAGTTGAGGCCGTGCGGCTCCACTAATCAGCAGTAGAGGGCTAGATGCAACAGGGGTCTGGGGGTGGGGGTTGCTCCAGATGCAGGGGCAGGGGTGAGACCCGCAGCTTGGTGGGCCTTTCTCAGTCTGAAGCTTCGCCGGCGGTGCTCCGTGGATTCGCTTTCTCCGTCGACGCCGTCGGTCCTCAGGAGTCAGGATGCTTGGCTCGCTGATGACATCCGCCACCAGCTTGTAAGTACTCATCAGCTCGAGCAATAGTGTAGGAAAAGAAAACAATGGATTGGAGTGGATTCCTTTTTTTCCTGTTTTTTTTTCCGAATCATATCCTAGGGCACATATTTCATTATATAGAACTAGAGTTTCAAGGTTACACAGGACTACACAATCCCACATGCACACACGAACAGCAAGAACACATAAGGCGGGGAGTAACCCTCCACCTCACGACCCTAACCGACTGAGCCTAATATATGAAGGCAACAACCTTTTATAGTTTTATCTATGATATTGTCTTCCAGTACAGGTCCAGTTATGCTTCAGGATACGACATTTCGAATCCATGAGTTGGTTTGTGTAATTTTCTTCCTCTTCTACAGATTCCTCTCGAATCGCATTTGGTTTTCGCTGATTTCTCTACACTAGATTAGCTGTTCAGGCCCCATGATACAATGGTTTGGTTAGTTAATCTTCACTTACAGGAAAAGCCTGCCCACTGCAATCTGTGGGACTAGCTTGCCACTGTTTTACTAAAAATCTTCAAGATAACAATCAGGACACCTTAATCTGCAACATAACTTTACAATTGTGCTTTTCATTTTACTTTGTATATATACTCATCATTGGAAGATGTTCCATCTCTTCAGAACCTCTCTTTATCTGTTATATATACCGATCATCTATTCTCATCAAGGTGCTCACCACCTCCCTCATGGAAGGCCTGGATTCGAAAGCCACCTGAGTGCAGGAAATCGCCAACTCCAACAAGTCCAGCGCCTTTGCCTTCTCATCTTCAAGCCAGTACATTATCTCCTCATCTAGAAAGCTCACCACGCTGCAGTAATCAGTGTTAGTCTAGGCACTGTGCGGTTGCATGTGTGTGTTGCGTGTGTGGCTGCATGTGTGCGAGGACGTATATATATATATGTACCCAATCAATCGAAGAAGGTATTGTGTATTCCTATATTCCACTCTTCATGGTATCAGGGGAGGTTACGATCCCGTAATCAACGCTTCCGCCTAACCCTACCCAACCGCCGCCGTTCCCCACGAACGGTGCGCCGCCGCCGTCGCTGGGCAGTTTGCTCGCCGGCCTCCTCTTCCCGCACGAGCGCCATCGCGCCGTGCCTGCCTCTCCCGCGCGTGACGCGGTCGACGCCTGCGATCCCGACGCGCGACGCGCGTGCTCTGCCGCGCGTGATCTGCCGCCGGCCCGCGATCCCGACTCGTCCGTCCCCGACGCGCGTCTCTCGCCGATGGCCGAATCCAGAGTCGAGCGCCAGGCCCGCGAAGCGCGCGAGGAGCGCGAGCGCGAGGCCGAGGCTGCCCGCCTCCGCCAGATCGCCGCCGACCGCGCCAAGGCTCTCGATGAGTACGAGGCCAAGCACGCCGACGTCCACTCCGCCACCATCGCCGTCCTGAACATCAAGGTGCTCGTCCCGGTGGTCCTCGACCGCGCCGCGAACAACTACAACCGCTGGCGCTCCCTCTTCCTCGTCGTGCTCGGCAAGTACACCCTCACTGATCACGTCCTCACCGACGTGGTCAACGCCGATCGGCCGGCGTGGGTGCAGATGGACTGCACCGTCCTCACGTGGATCTACGGGACGATCAACGCCGACCTTCAGCAATCCACCATGCTTAAGAACCCCAACGCTCGCATCGCCTGGCTCCATCTCGAGGACGAGTTCCTCGGCCAGCGTGAATCGCGCGCGCTGCTGCTGTCCGCCGAGTTCTGCACGGTGAAGCAAGGGTCGTCATCCATCACCGACTTCTGCCGCAAGCTCGAGACGATGGCTGCCACCCTCAACGACTTCGGCGATCCCGTTGGCGACCGCACCCTCGTCCTCACGCTCCTCCGTGGCCTCAGCGACAAGTTCCACCCCATGGTCACCAACATCAAGCTGCGGCAGCCGTTCCCCACCTTTGCCGAGGCGCGCACGCTGCTCCTGCTCGAGGAGATCGACATCAACGACGCTGCCGATGACACCCCCGTCCCGCCACCTCCAGCCCCGCCGGCCCTCTTCACTGACTCGGTCGGCAGCTCTCACCCTCCTAGTCGCGCACCTGGTGACGCTCAAGGGGGCAACCAGGGCGGTGGTCACGGGGGCGGCCAAAGAGGCGGCTACGGCGGCGGTCAGGGCAACCGCAACGGGCGCCGGCGTGGTCGCGGCGGCAACAAGCAGCAGCAGGGCACCAACGCCGGGCAACCCGGTGCTCCTCGTCCGCCGCCCATGATCTACAACCCGTGGGCGGGCACGCTGCAGTTTTGGCCGCACCAGCCACCCACGAGCCCTGCGCCAGGAGCACCCCATCGCCCGCCGGCCTTCACCGCCATCACGTCGCCTCAGCCCTACCTTGCGCCATACAGCTATGGCGCACCTCCAGGGTTCGGGTACGGGCAACACGGCCCCTATGCTCCACCACCGCAGCAGCAGGCGCCACAGCAGCCGTGGACTCCCATGCACGGGGGGTCATTTGACACGACGTCGCTCGCCAGCAACTTCAGCACCATGTCGCTGACTCCTCCGGGCCCTAGCGACTGGTACGTCGACTCTGGTGCCGGCGCTCATATGGTCAACAACGCTGGTATAATTTCATCCTCTCACCCTCCTTTGTCATCAAATCCTTCATCTATCATTGTTGGTAATGGGGCTACACTTCCTGTTACTTCCGTCGGATCTCACTCCTTTCCGACTTCGCAACGGCCTTTAATTCTTTCTAATGTTCTAGTTTCCCCTGGCATTATTAAGAACTTAATTTTCGTTCGTCGTTTCACCACTGATAATAACTGTTCCATTGAGTTTGATCCTTTCGGTCTCTCTGTGAAGGACCTTCAGACACGGAGCGTGATCGCCAGGTGCAATAGCACGGGTGATCTCTACCCGTTCTTCCCGCCCGCATCCACCAGCACCACCAGCGCCACCGCCCTCACTGTTGCAGCGTCCACCACCCTCTGGCATCGCCGCCTCGGTCACGTCGGTCATGAGGCTTTGTCCAAGCTAATTACTTCCAATGCTATTTCCTGTAATAAGCGCCACTATCCTCATGTTTGCCACGCTTGCCAGCTTGGTCGCCATGTGCGCCTCCCATTTAGCCTGTCAACCTCGCGTGCGTCGCGCCCATTTGATTTAATACATTGTGATCTTTGGACCTCTCCAGTTGTCAATGTTTCTGGATACAAATATTATCTTGTCATTCTTGATGATTGCACTCACTACAGCTGGACTTTCCCGCTACGCCTCAAATCCGACACTTTTACCACTCTTACTAATTTTTCTCTCTCATGTGCGCACACAGTTCGACTCCTCCATCAAGGCAGTCCAGTGCGACAATGGCCGTGAATTTGATCATTCCTCGGCCCGCACGTTCTTCCTCACACATGGTGTCGTCCTCCGTCTGTCGTGCCCATACACCTCTCAGCAAAATGGGTGGGTTGAGCGCACTCTTCGCACCATTAATAACATTGTGCGCTCTCTCCTTTTTCAGGCCAGTCTCCCTCCAGTTTATTGGGCGGATTCACTCCACACTGCCACCTATCTCCTAAACCGCCACCCCACAAAAACCTTAGACGGCCGCACCCCCCACTTTGTTCTACACGGCGTGCAGCCTGACTACACCCACCTTCGTGTTTTCGGCTGCGCCTGCTATCCTAACCTGTCATCCACAGCTCCACATAAACTATCACCTCGCTCCTCCTTGTGTGTCTTCCTGGGGTACTCATCCGATCATAAGGGCTATCGGTGCCTTGACCTTCATTCCAACCGCATTATCGTCTCCAGACATGTTGTCTTCGACGAGGCGGTGTTTCCTTTCGCCGATATGTCCACTTCGCCCCAGGATCCCACCACACTCGATTTTTTGGACAGCGCTGATGATTCCTCTTTGCCCTATGGGTCAAGAGCTGTGTATGCAGGTTCACGACTTCCCGGCGGCATGGACGCCGCCCCTAGCAGCCCCAGCGGCAGCGGCGGCGCGCCGGCACCTAGCCCTCCACCGGCTGGTGCCTCGGCAGCGCCCTCTCCCGCGCCACCCATGGCTGCCCCCGACGGCGCGCCCCCCACTGGGATGGCCGGCTCTGCTGCCCCTGCGGACGCCCCGTCTCAGGTTGTTGCCAGCGGCGCCAGCCGTCCCTCCGGCCGCACCACCACCACGGTGCCTCAGGCGATCCCTCCTGTCACCAATGTGCACGGCATGCGCACACGTGGCAAGGACGGCACGCGGCACCCCGTCGACCGCCTGAATCTTCAGGCGGCCGTGCTCTCTCCAGTGCCAACTTCGGTCCGCTCCGCGTTGGCGGATCCGGTGTGGCGCCAGGCTATGCAGGAGGAGTTTGATGCCCTACAAGCCAATGACACCTGGTCCCTGGTTCCTCGGCCTTCTGGTGTCAACCTTGTCACAGGCAAGTGGGTCTTTCGTCACAAGCTCAAGTCAGATGGCACTCTTGACCGCTATAAGGCTCGGTGGGTCCTTCGTGGTTTCACGCAACGTCCTGGCATCGACTATGATGAAACCTTTAGTCCTGTGGTCAAGCCAGCAACTGTTCGGGCTGTCCTTACTCTGGCACTCTCTCATTCATGGCCTATTCATCAGCTTGATGTGAAGAATGCGTTCCTCCATGGCACCTTGAATGAGATCGTCTACTGTGCACAACCGACTGGTTTTGCTGACTCCTCCAGACCCGACTTTGTCTGCCGCCTGAACAAGTCCCTGTATGGATTGAAGCAAGCTCCCCGCGCCTGGCATCATCGGTTTGCCTCTCACCTTACCTCCATTGGTTTTGTTGAGGCGAAGTCTGATACATCAGTTTTCATCTATCGTCATGGCACCGATATGGCTATTCTGCTTCTTTATGTTGATGACATCGTTCTGATGGCCTCTTCTATGCGTCTTCTTCAGCAGATTATTGCAGCTCTCTGCCGGGAATTCTCTATGACGGATATGGGACCCATTCATCATTTTCTTGGAGTTAGCGTTCAGCGCCAACATGACAGTCTGTTCCTCTCACAGCGTCAGTATATGCTGGATATTCTGGACCGTGCTGGTATGCTCAACTGTAAGCCTTGCAGTACCCCTGTGGACACTCACGCCAAGCTGTCTGCCGATGGTGTCGCCGTGGCCGACCCCACTTCCTACCGCAGCATCGCTGGTGCCTTACAGTACCTCACCTTCACCCGTCCGGACATCGCCTACGCTGTTCAGCAGGTCTGCTTATATATGCATGATCCTCGGGAACCTCATCTTGGTGCTATGAAGCAGATTCTTCGCTATCTTCAGGGTACTTTGGACCTCGGTCTCCACCTTCACCGGACCACACCGGCTGATCTTATTGTCTACACGGATGCTGATTGGGCGGGATGTCCTGACACGCGCAAGTCCACCTCTGGCTATGCCGTGTTCCTCGGGGACAATCTCATCTCCTGGTCATCCAAGCGTTAGCCCACTGTGTCCAGGTCCAGTGCAGAGGCGGAGTATAGGGCAGTGGCGAATGGTGTTGCCAAAGCCTGCTGGTTGCGCCAACTTCTGCAGGAGCTCCTTCATCCTCTTCGCCACGCCACCGTGGTCTATTGTGATAATGTCAGTGCAGTCTACCTCTCCAGTAACCCAGTTCAGCATCAGCGAACAAAGCATGTCGAGATTGATCTACACTTCGTCAGAGAGTGAGTCGCCCTTGGTGAGGTCCGCGTCCTGCATGTTCCGACTACGTCCCAGTACGCCGACATCTTCACCAAAGGTTTGCCGACGTCCGTGTTCACAGAGTTTAGGTCCAGTCTTAATGTTTGCGGTGCTCCCAGTTAAGACTGTGGGGGAGTGTTAGACTAGGCACTGTGCGGTTGCATGTGTGTGTTGCGTGTGTGGCTGCATGTGTGCGAGGACGTATATATATATGTACCCAATCAATCGAAGAAGGTATTGTGTATTCCTATATTCCACTCTTCAATCAGCATGCTTCAGGTTCAGTCTCATCCATGCCACAATGTCAACGCCGTCTCCGAAAGCAGGATCTACCGGCATCTTCCTACACAGGAGCTCGAGCAGCACCACACCGTAGCTGTAGACGTCGCTCTTCTCGGTCAGTCTTGTGTTGTATCCATGCTCTGAAAATTTTCCGACAACACAGGTTAACATAAGAGACCAGATGATACGGCATCGGAATGATTGTGAAATTTCTGAAATGAGGAAATGTATGTTACCTGGAGCAATGTAGCCAAGGGTGCCAACAACAACTGACACCGTCGCATCTGCATCCTCATCGCCTACAATCTTCCCCATGCCGAAGTCTGTGATTTTAGGCACCAAATCCGCATCCATCAGTATGTTTCTTGACTTGACATCTCTATGAACAATCATCGGCACGCGGTCATGGTACAGGTAGGACAAGCCCTGCGCCGCGCCAAGCGCGATCTGATGCCGAACCTTCCAGTCGAGAGACACCTGAGGTTTTCTTCCATGCAATAGCTCAAAGAGCGTTCCTTCAGGCATGTACTCGGACAGAATCACGCCGAAGTTGCCGCGGATGCAGTAGCCCTCCATCTTGACGATGTTCCGGTGCTTCACCGTGTTGAGAATCTTCATCTCGATGGGGAATTTGATCTGGGACAGGTCCACCGTTTTGACCGCCCACCGCCTTCCGGGAGCAAGCTCTGTCCGGTAGACTGTTCCATGCCAGCCTCTTCCAATCACATACTTCTCGCTCCAGTTGTCAGTGGCACGAAGGATGTCATCATAGGTCAGGTCTTCAGGCAATTCCTCCGTCGTGTCCAGGCCACGCACCGAGACATGTTTTGCCAACAGGCGCCGCCGTGACCTCTTCACCATGTAGTGAATTGCACACAGCCCAGAAGCCATGACAGCCAGAGCTGACAGTAGCAGTGCTATAATGATCAGTGTGTTCCTTCTTATACGCCTCCTAGACTGATTCTTGGAGCAAGGTGCATTTTCAGACTGTATGCATAGCTGAGGATTTCCCAGAAACCCCTCCGGAGACCGTTCTGCAAGCTTAGCCCAGCCAGCAGGGAGCAGACCAGGGAGCTGATTGAACGACACGTTCACCGCAGAGAGCGAGATCATGTTGTTCAGCTGCGGTGGGATCGGGCCAGACAAGGAGTTCTCTGACAGGTCAAGCATTTCCAGCATCCGAAGATTGCCGCGGCTGCTTGGGATCGTGCCACTCAACATGTTGCTGCTGATGTTTATGATCTGAGAGATGAACTGGAGCTTGCCTAAGCTCCAAGGGATAGCTCCTTTCAAAGAGTTGTCGCCAAGCTGCAGCTCAAGGAGGCCCTGCGTTGAGGTGAAGGCGTCTGGAATTTCTCCACTGAGCTTGTTTCCACTGAGTACAAGATGCTGCAGGCTGCTGAGTGATATGATATCTGCAGGTATGCTTCCATTGAGAAGATTATTCTGAAGATCCAGACGGACGAGTCTCTTGCAGCTTCCCAACTCATGTGGTATTGGTCCGGACAGCTTGTTCGACGACAGGTTCAGGTTGCCAAGAAGGGTTAGAGCGCCGAGCTCAGGTGGTATGGGACCAGAGAAGCTGTTCCGAGACAGATCAAGCACTGTGAGGTTCCGCCATGGACCGAGCACACTTGGTATCCTGCCCTCAAACTGATTGCCACCCAATTCCACGTATGACCAGCCAGTGTTTATCCCCAAATCTGAAGGTAAACTGCCATTGAACAGGTTGTTTGCAAGACGGGCTCTCCACAGAGACTGACACTTGATGATCTCACTTGGAATGCTCCCACTGAATCTGTTCAATGCAAGGTCAAGAATGGCGAGCTGACCTCCGGTGCAGAGACCAGGTGGCATTGTGCCATGGAAGTGGTTCCCCATAACGTCAACCCGAACAAGTCCATGCGTCGTGTTCAGCCCCAGGTCTTGTGGGAGCTCGCCGGTGAAGTTGTTGAATGCCAGGAGGAGATCTCTCAGACTGCTCATGTGGTTTATCTCTGCAGGGATCTCTCCATTTAGGCTGTTGTTGTAGAGCCCCAGCTTCTCCAGCTGCGGCATCTGCCACAGTGCTGCAGGCACAGGTCCATGGAGCATGTTGTGGTACAGGGACAGGGACCACAGCTTCTTGAGCTCGGCGAGCTCCGGCGGTATCTCCCCTGTAAGGTTGTTGTTCTGCAGGTCAAGGATGAGCAGCTCCTGGCATTTCCCTATCTCCAGTGGAATTGCGCCGGTGACGAACGTGTCCTTGATCGTGAGCCGCTGCAGTCTGCTGAGGTTGCCGATGACCGCCGGAATTGTGCCGGTGAACTGGTTGTTGTGCAGGAGTAGCGTTGTCAGAGACCCACACTTCCCGATGGACTCAGGGATGGAGCCATTGAAGCCATTCCTCGAGGCCATAAACTTCTCCAGATTCCCGAGCTCGCCGATGCTCGCCGGCAGCTCTCCGGTGAACAAGTTGCTGTCGAGGTACAGCTTCTGCAGCTTGGTCAGGAAGCCGAAGATGTCGGGCAGGGTGCCCCCGATCTTGTTGGAGGATAGGAACAGGACGGTGAGGTTGCCGCAGTTGCCGAGGCTCCGGGGGAGCTCGCCGGTGATCTGGTTGCCGTAGAGGCTGAGGTACTGGAGCCCGCAGCGTGCCGGGAACTCCGGGACCGGCCCAGAGAGGCCGTTCCCGCTGAGGCTCAGGTAGGTGAGCCCCGGGAGCGCGGCGACCTCTGGCGGGATGGCGCCCGAGAGGGAGTTGTTTCTGAGTTCGAGCGTGGCGAGCGCGGAGCACGCGGCGAGCGCGGCGGGCACGGCGCCCGTGAAGCTGTTCAGGCTCAGGTCCAGCGTCGCGAGAGCCGGCAGGGCGCAGAGCCGAGGCCCGGACGCCGCGAGCTCGCCGGACAGCCCCTGCCCGGCTGCCCGGAGAGGTTCACCGCCGCGACCGCGCCCGTGGCGGTGCACTGGACGCCGAGGAACGCGCAGTGGCTCGGCCCGGTGTCGCCGCGGCTGTTGGTGGTCGTAGCGTTCCACGACGGGAGGAGGACGCGCTGGGAGGCTGGCGGCAGGGAAGTGAGTAATGCGCGTAGGACGGCCGCGTCGCCGGCTCCCTGGGACGCCGCCGGCGTAACGGAGTCGGCGAGCGTGACGAGGAGCGAGAATGCGGCGGCACAAGACATCGGAGGGAGCTAGCTGCTGCCTTGATGTGGAGGCGGCGGCGGCGGAGGCTGTCTGCTGCCGGCGCGCGCTCTGAACTCTGAAGGGAGGAATATATATATATATAGCTCTGACCTCTGACAGCGATCACCTGGCGCGCGTAATTTAAAATTACTGTTGGGTCTAAATTTTGTGTGTTGCTGCATTGCAGTTGCAGGCTCCACCATCTGTGGATTTTTTTTAAAATTGAATATAGTTTCTGAATCCACTTTCTAGAGCCTGACTGTGATGATCAGGCTATCCGAGACCAAGTTGCTGATGGTGGTTGAGCTTTCGGCTAATATTCCAAGCACAGATGCTATGGAACAAGAACTGGTGAGGGTGCAGGTGATATCCACAGGAGGAATTCATCTGTGCCAGTTGGATTTTTTCTAGGGTTCAGAATCTTTGCCCTGCCTTTGTGACCGCTGATGATCTGTGGAGGCAACTAGATTTTGCAGTGGGCTTAAGTGCAGCCGTGCAGGATCCTCTTGTTGCAACTTGCTATAATTACATTGTTGTCTTGTTCATTCTTTGTGTCAGCAGCATTTGTCTGCTTGTCTCACATCTCATCCACTCACCTATGTTTTCGTTTACGTGCATCGTTTTTTAACAGTTTTGACCGTGTTCTTTTTCTACAAATTGTTTTCGATACTTCTGGTGTGGCAATATCATTTGATATCCATAACATATGATTTGTGATACTTTAATAATTCTATGCATTGTAAATTATGAATAATGTCCTGTTCTGCAGTACTTTTTAGCGAACGAACAATGCACAACATATCAACATAAGCCAAATTTCAGCGAAACAAACTGGGCAAATTTTATAAAAAAGGAAGCTCAAAGTTTCTACAGTAAACTGGGGAACAGGTAAATGGAGGACAATAGTTTTGTTTGAGGGAATCCACAACTGTAAGAGCTACTTACTAGCTCTAAGACAACATCTTCAATAGTGTTAAGTTTTATTAATGACTCATTCTATGATTAGACCCACGTGACAACCTCACGTGATCTTGAAATTGATATAAAACTGGCTCTTGATTAAAAGTTAGTTTTTCTCTCAATTCTATCAATAAAATGCTTAGAGCTAGTTCAGTCATTGATGGAGCTGCCCTGATGGTCATCTGACTGTTTTTTACATGGAACCCAAAAAAGGTTGGTCATCATGTGTGTATGGGCATTGTCCTTTGTGTCAGCCTACCACACCTCACCATATATCTGTTGGAGATGCCCAAAGTTGGATGCATGCCTGCTGATTAAGGTTTGCACCAGTGCAGCTAAAAAGCTATCCTATGACCAAAAGCATGTGCTGATTGGTTGATCGATCATCACCGTCGTCGTCGTCATTCAGCACTAGACACTTAGGACAAGTGCACTCTGCTCGTAGAAGGTGGCAGAGGCAAATGTTTGGTGGTGTTGCGGTGGGGGGTGGTTGTGAAGGGGCTAGTGCTCAATTGGGCCTACTACTAGTACTGGCATGCCGGCTATATACTGAAGCAGAAATGGTGAGAGTTTGTTTGTTTCTTGCTTTCTTTTTCTGAAAAATTCTTTGATGCATGCTTTCTAGATGATAGAAACCGTGCTGCAAGCACTTCTTCTGTGTATGATCCCCTGGCAAGCTGCACTGGATTTTGGATGTGCTCAAATAACTAATGCAACTGATTCTTTTATTTTGCATTGCGTGCTGTTGTTCTAACACAACCGTTATTGTAGAAAGTTATATAGCTATAATAACACAACATTGCAGCTATTGACAAACTATATATGAAATGAGAAATTTTACGATGGTTGAAAAAAGTATGTTTTTTTAACGGAATGGCAGGAGCACTGCCTTTCAATTAAGATAGGGAAAAGAAGTTTACGTACAAAGCAAAGGGGGCAACGCCCTCATTAAGATTACAGAAAGTTTTATGTGATATGGCCCCCTTCCCAAGCTATAGCCCTCTTTCTTTGATTGATATCCTCTTTTACCCTTAAGGCTACCTGCATTGCCGACTCATGGTGGTTGCTAAAAATTCTTCTGTTTCTTTCCTTCCATATATTCCACAGCGTGTAGATCACCATTCCGTTGAAGCGTCGTTGTTCTTGTTTCAGTATCTTGGATGCGGCCCATTCCCACCATGACTTCAGGTGAGGTGGTGCTTGAGTGGGGTGGATAAACTGTACATCAAAATGCTTCCATGATAGAATCTGGCTCCACACCGCCTTGGCGAATGGGCAAAGCAGTGAAAGATGAAGACACGTTTCCAAAGGTCCGTTACATAGGGCGCATTGGTCCTGGTGAGGCTAGCCTCTCTTCTATAGATTATCCGCTGTTAGGATTTTTTCCCGCACCAGGACCCAAGCAAACACTTTACCTTTATTCTCCGCATGTGCTTTCCATATGAGATCATTACGGAATTTACCATAGGAACCTCTGAACTGGATCCTATATGTTGAGCGGGTGGAGTAAGAGGCATCAGGAGTCCATCTCCAAACTATGGAGTCGCGAACACCAGGCGTCAACTGGATATTTTGGAACCTTATCCAAAGGGAAACAAACTCCTCAAGTTGGACGGTGGTGGTGATCCTGCCTCTTAGCGTTCGGATCCAACTGTTGCTTCGGAGTTCCTGTTGGACCGATTTGTTTTTTCTTCTAACCAACTCAAACAAATGTGGTGCTAAAAATTTGGGGGCATCGCCCTCCAGCCAGTTGTTGTGCTAGAAACGGGCCTTTGCACCATCACCGACCGTGACCTCGGTTGATATGTTGAAGAGTATCTGGTCGGTCTCATTGCAAGGTAGATCTGCGCCTACCCAAGGTTTGGATTCATCCACCCAATCTTGCCAGAGCCATCGTAGGCGAAGAGCTCTACCAAATTTTTCTAAATCCGGTATCCCCAAGCCGCCAAGGCTTTGGGTCTAGCCACCGTTGGCCAGTTTACAAGACAGTGGCCGTCATTTGCATTCTCTTCACCTTTCCATAGAAATGATCTCCTAATTTTGTCGTTTCTTTTCCTCGCCCAGGCTGCGAGGGGGAACACCGTGAGGTGGTAGGTCGGCATGGATGAGAGTACCGAGGAGACTAGAGTGAGGCAACCCGCTCTGTTCAGCCATCTTCCTTTCCACCCCGGCAGTCTTTGGCCAATGCGCTCAATAAGTGGTTGTACATGAATTTTCCGAAGTTTACGGATGTGCAGCTGCAGCCCTAGATACTGGCAGGGGAAGGTACCTCTGATTCCCGCAAAGGAAGACAAGATGTGTTCCAAATCCACCTCCTCGCCTAATCGGGTGGATCGAACTTTTTTGCAAATTTATGTGCAGGCCTGAGAAACTCCCAAAAGCTTAGATGACCGTTTTGATGGCTTCCAAATCATCCTTTATGGGGTTGATGAAAATGACCGCGTCATCAGCATACATGGAGATCCTCCACCTTGCAGCAGCCGAAGGTAGAGGAGATAGGATTCCTTGTTGTGTGGTCAACTCCAGCAGACGTTGCAGGGGATCCATGGCGAGGATGAAGAGCATGGGCGAAAGGGGGTCGCCTTGACGAACCCTCTGCCGTGGCCGAAATTAGTCCCATGTTGGCATGTGGCCATGCGAAAAAGGATGGATACCCATTTGCGTCAATGTTGCCCGAAGCCCAGGGCCTGCAGTACCTCCAACAAATAACTCCAGTTGATTGTGTCAAAAGCTTTTGTGGATGTCCAACTTCAAAAAGAGGGCCGGGGTTTTTTGTTTGTGAAGTTTTTGTACTGTGGTCTGGACATATAAGAAATTGTCATGGATGCTTCTCTTTTTTTTATGAACGCGCTCTGACAACTGGAGACCAGCCAGTTGAGTAGAGGGGCAAGCCTGTTGGCTAGGAGCTTTGAGAAGATCTTTACAAAGCTGTGGATAAGACTAATGGGTCTATAATCTGTGATCCTCAGTGCATCTTCTTTTTTGGGGAGTAGAACAATGTTTGCCAGAGTTCATGAGTTCGAAGCCTTGGGAGTTCAATTGGAACAAATTATTCATGGCCGCCGTGAGGTCATCTTTGACGCTCTCCCAGCAAGCTTTGAAGAAGGTGCCGGTGAAGCCGTCGGGGCCCGGGGCTTTGTCGGACGGCATCGAGTTTATCGTGTCTTTGATCTCCTCCCGTATGAAAGGCACTTCTAACTCCGAGAGATCCCGCGGGGTGTATCCCAGAGATTGCCAATCTAAAGTCATGGCTCTTTGGGCCGATGTGCCCAAGCAGGGGCGGATCCAAAGGGGGGGCTGGGGGGGCTCCAGCCCCCCCTAATGGCTTGATTTCACCACTAATCACTGTAGCAAAAGCTTGATTTCACCATTAAATCTTAATGCAAATCAACATCTCCATTGTTTTAGCCCCCCCTTATCTCGCATCGTGCATCCGCCACTGTGCCCAAGTGATTCCTGAAACAATCTCCGGCCACTTTTTCCTTCTCCTCATAGCTGAAAGCCATCCCCTCATCTGATTGTAGGCAGTGGATATAATTTTTTCTACGTCTGGCGCTTGCTCTTATGTGGAAGAATTTTATGTTGGCGTCTCCACAGCGGATATAAGTGAGCCTCGATTTTTGCCTTATCCTTGATTTTTCAATTGCCGCAAGTCCGGTGCTGCGAATTTTCAGACGTCGTCGCAAGTCCAACTCTTGGTCTGTGAGTGTCCTGGATTCCTGCGCCATTTCCAATTGCAACAAAACCTCTTTTAGTATTGCTAGTTGCAGTTTGGTGTCCCCTATCTTCTCTCTACGCCATCTTTTAATACTTTTGGCCAGCCTTGCCATTTTGATATGGAGGCGCTTGAGAGGAAGCTGTGAATTAACCGGCCGGCCCCAAGTGGCTTGGACCATCTCGTGGAAACCGGGCATGGTGGTCCATAAATTCTCAAACTGCAAGAATGTGTTGGGGCGATGGTCGAGGTCACCTTGCAATAAAAGCGGTGTATGGTCTGACATGAGAGACGGCAAGGAGTGAAGGAAGCAAGCTGGGAACAACAAGTCCCATTCGAGGGTGCAGAAAATTCTGTCAATTTTGGTTAGCGTTGGGTTTGCCTGTTCGTTGCTCCACGTGAATCGATGACCATTTAATTTGACCTCTTTGAGCCGCAAGGCATCTAAGGTTGCCTTGAAGGAGTTCATCAGACGCCGGTTGAGGTTGGAATTATTTTTGTCCTCCGCTTGGTAGATAAGGTTGAAATCTCCCAAAATGAGCCATCTATCGTGAGCGGGAGGGGGGACACTTTTTAGTTCTTGCAGGAACTGAATCTTTTCCTCGTCCCTTTGTGGTCCATAGACCACAGTAATTTGCCATTGGATCCTGTCCGCCCTCATGGTAATTGTCGCAGTGATAGCATTTGTGGACGACTGGATATCTGATAGATCGAAGAAATCCTCATTTACAGCGAGCAGGATACCACCCCTGGTTTGTGCCGCTGGCAAAATAGCGAAGGAATTGGCGAATTTTGGACCTACTGTTCGACTTACTGCACCCTGGTCCATGCTTTGAAGTTTTGTCTCCTGGAGACAAACAATTGTGGCACCTGTGTCTCTTACCAGTTCATTGACAGTGACGACAGTTCAATCAAAATTGTTTATCATCTCTCTTTGGTATATTACTTAGTAATCATCCAAATACCCTGTTAATGTTATCTGTCTCCGGTGGTAATAGCTATAATAACCCTGTTAATGTATTCACAGTTCCCCTTTTTTTAGAGTACAGTTCCCCTTTGATTTTATCGCATCTCCATGTGTGCTTGAATGTATTTGATTGAAACATTAGCTTGAGCTATATATGTGCTTGATATGGAAATAGATATCATTGTACCTTGCATAAATGTATATGCGTTGTGAATGCTGATACACCTAATGCATATATGACTTGAGTCAATTTCTCAATATTAAAAATGGTAGAAATCACATGAGGAGGCGAATATATGGCTGGGTTGGTGGTATTGCTCATCATATAAAAATAGTTCAAAAAGTATTCTACAAACTTATTTCTTCTTATAAATGACTTCACACGAGACATTCAACAAATCTAACTCCTTTAAGTTCATCCCTTTCATAACAAGGAATTAACCCACCTCAAAATTTCTTAGACTTATTTGATGTTTGGTATTCTCGGAAAGATCAAAACTTTCCAATCCTTTTCACTGATAGGTGAAACAGCCATTTTATGGTTAATTTAGATAATAAAGAACAACATTGTCTTTTTTACAAATGCCAACCTAAATATTTTTTTGCAGGTTCTATTCAAGGGGATCCATTCGCTTTGATTCTGGGCTCAATTGCAATGGCATGAGGACCAACGAGCGCTTGTGGGCTTGTAAAAAATTGGAGACCGTGGCAATGAGGTTCTTTGCTCCTTATGGATGGCCTTCAAGATCTAGAATTGGGTTTTAGCTTGAACTTGTTTATGGTGTTAATTAAGTTGTAATAAGTTGGTTTGATTCCTCTTTGATGCAAATACATTATCTAAAAAAAATGCATGCATCAGTTCTCTCTCAAAAAAAAATGCATCTTCTTTACTTGCATGGAAAGTAGAAAGCATCCAGAAACTCAAACTCTAGAATTGGAATATCAAGCTTGGTAAAGGATAGAAATATAACATTCTTAGTCACAATATATATGCAACTTATTTTCAAATAATATTCATATTCAGTAGCGAGAAATACATTGCACATCCCCGTCACCAAATACTGCTACATAATAACAAGAACCGACATAAAGGATCAAGTTAGCTATATAGCTAGTTGATAGTTCTTTATGGGACTTACACAAAGATCACTCATGTATCACTATAGGCCACATGCGTCCTCTAGGAATTCCTATAAACCCTTAAGTCAGCAGATTACAAGGTTCGGACAGCTCAATAACTTCAATTCCTATTGAGATGACAACTTGACATGTATGAACAGAACTGAGAGCTACTCCAAGCTAGGCTAAGGAATAATGCCAATCTTATGTATATACAGGTTATCCAGTACGCAGAATATGTAACTGTAAGAGTATTCTTGAATTCATATATGGTACGGAATCGATGAGGTCAACGAGTAGGGGATCCGGGTAACTGCAGCTGGTTGTTGCTGGAGCTTGTGGATGTCCTTGACGATGTGAAACACGGCTTCGGGTTGTGCTAGCTTCAGCGCGTTACGTGAGTATCTCTTGAGCTCATCCTCTTCTGTACTGAACCAGCGCGCAACCTGTTTTGCAGCCTCCCTTGGGTCCTTGGAGAACACACCGGCACCGTTGTCCACGACATAAGGCACGTTTCCAACTTCCTGCATAATAAGAGCAAAAGCTGTTGATTTGCAATTCTTCTACACCGATGCAAAGAACCAATTTACAGAAACAATTTAGGGTAAGGTATAAGAAAAGCCAATAAAATACAGAAACAGTCACTCTCAAGTGGCCTACATGCTTGTAGAACTAGTCAGCCACCTAACTTAAGAATAATTTCAGTAAACCAAATTAGTGATGCTGCCAGTTGATGGGGTAGTAGAGCTGTAGAGGCTGGCTGAAAATTCCACAATATATACTGAAACAACAGACAGAGGTACACTGACCTGTCCAGGGATGAAGTCGTTCAGGATAATCGGAAGTCCTCTTATAAGTGCCTCTGCAATTGTACCAGGACCAGCCTGCAAATGCCAGAAAAAACATGCATGTCATTCAGTCAGTGCAAAATACTAACACTGCAAGCAAGCAATTAGTACTCCACAATAAACAGTCATCAGATCAGATAAAGCATGACAAGCCAAGGACAAACTTTTGTGATGATGCAATCGCAGGCGGCCATCCACTTCTCCATCTGTGCTTCGAACCCTCTGATCTGATGAATGAAGACAAAAAGAGCTTGAGACGTCAGGCAACCACAACCAGCAGTTCCAATTCCATCCAAACCGTAAAAATGCAGAGGTATCCATCCATCCGAAATGCGCATCTAAACAAGGCATCCTCATGGCTCTAGATACGGCATATTCATTCTCATGCAGACATGCATGGTACCTACCTTGACAGGGACCTTCCATCTGAGGGACTGCAGGGTGGACCGCAGCGCCTGGTTCCTGCCGCATATGACAACGACCTGCCCCATCCGGCGCCGTCTCCGGTGCTCGTAGAGCTCCTCACCGAGGGCCCTCGCGGTCTCCTCCACCGGACCCATCCCCTCGCCGCCTCCCATCAGCAGAACAGCGGGCAGCCGAGGATCCAGTCCAAGCTCTTTCCTCACTTCATGCTGTGAACCATGCGAGCCAGCCAGCAGAGGTAAGGTAAAGTAAGCCGTCGGCCGCCGGCGTCCCAGGCAAGGCATGGCAAGGCAATGCAGGTCGATCAGAATTCGTACCTTGTCGAGCACGGCGCGGCAGAAGGAGGGCCGGATGGGCAGCCCGAAGACGCGGACCTGGGACGGGGCGAGGCCGCGCAGCAGGGCCCTGTTTGCCACTTCGGCGGACGGGCAGTAGCACCTTGTCACGCCGTGGTGGAACCTGAACCAAACCGATGTCAGCAAGACTATCTAGAAACTCCTAGTTGGCAAATGGCGAGGCTGATGCACAACACTGCACTGCACAGGACGAGGAGGAGGAGAAGCAAGCACGGTGGTGATTAGTGGTTAGCATGCATGTGCGTACCATGTCGGGTGGCAGGTGTTGAGGTCGGTGATGACGGTGACGAAGGGCACCTTGGGGTGCAGGCTCTGCCACTTGAGCACCCACAGCGGGATGTGCTGCATCAGCGGGTGCACGCTGATGATGATGTCCGGCTCGTACTTCATGATCCCAGCCACCACCTCGCTGCATCCATTTGCAATTGCGTCGATAACAATAACTCAGAACATGTGCATCAGGGATGAATTGAATCAGTGAGAAAATTAAACTAAACAAGAAGACCAGCAGCAGCAGCAACAATGGTGTATGATCAGGCAATGCAATGCTGCGGCTGTCGTCTGTCGAGTTAAGCGTACGTACTTGGCGTAGTAGTAGGCAAGCGCGGCGAGGTACATGCCGTGCACCCATCGCGGGGAGGTGCCGTGGAACGCCACCTTCCAGAGCCTCACGTGTCGGATCATGAACTTGTACGACCGCTCCATGTCGTTCAGCGGCCACCCGCCGTACTCCTTCCCCAAATCCGTCACGAACACCTGCGCCAAGCAATCCAACCAGCAAACTAATCTATCGACTTCATATTCCATCCATCCTTTATTTGTTTTGTTAGGGGAAAACTCCAAAATGTTCGCTGAAGAATTTGGAGCTCGATCGTCGATCGATTTCTTCTTCTCGAAGAAAGAATTCAAAAGAGTTCGAAAGGACTAGGAGCATTGGGCGGGCAGGCAGAGACAACGACGAACCTTGTAGGCGTCGCCGAACTCGATGCGGAAGGCGTCGCGCAGGGCCTCAGCCGAGGCGCGGTGGCCGCCGCCGGTGTCGCTCATCAGGATCAGCACGTTCCTCGCCGCCTGCTTCTGCTTGCCGCCGGCGGCGGCGGCGGAGACGCGGGTGGGCTCCTCGGAGAGCGCGGCGGCCAGGCCATCCCCGGGCAATCCACCGCCACCTCCCCCAGACGCGCCGTCGTAGAAGGCGCAGCGGAGGGGCTGGTACAGCTGGCGCCCGCCGCCGCCGAGCACGGCGTCGCGTATGGAGGTGGAGCGGCGGGGAGTGGCCACCGAGATCACCATGGCGGGCTGGCGGCGCCGGCACGGGTTGCGGGGCCTAGGTATTCGAGCTCGGCGTGGACGGAGCCTCGCTGTTGCACACACGCGCGGCGAGAGCGCGGCGTGCAAGGCGGCGCGCGTGGAGAAGGTGGCGAGGCGTGGGAAGCAGGGGGAGGAGAGAGGCAGAGACAGAGGAGATGCTGCTGAGATGGATTACTTCTTTCACTTTGGTACCCTCGTCATCTTGCTTATTATTTCTTTCTAGCGAACGGTCCTGGAATCAAACGCGTAATATTCCCTCCTAGATACTGGAATTATCCTCCAAGGCTATGGCATAACGTGACTTCAGAAATATTTGATTTGTCCATTTCACGAGCACGGAAATGTTATTTCGTAACGAAACATGACGCTTTGTTTCTCATTTTGAACGAGGAAATATCTTTATCAGTATGATAAAATTTTGTGTTGCTAGCCGAAACCAGTAGATGCCATTTTTGTATGTATTTGATACTTCCGTTTCACAAGCACAAATATTTTTTTCGAAACAAAACATGGTGTTCTATTTCTCATTTCAAATGAGAAAATCCCTTCATCAATATGTAAAATTTTGTGTTGCTAGTCTAAACCAGTACATACTACTTAAGTCCCCCTTTGGAACACAGGTGAGAAAACACATAAATATGGTAGAAATGCATGTGCAAACCTAAATAATTGTGTAAGATTATGTGTTAGGGTGAGTACAGAAAAAACTAAGAAATTTTAAATAAATATTAAGAACCAATTCATGTTACTTCTTTATTCAACACTACTACTTGATTAGGATAAATAAGAAGTAACAGAAATTTCCTTAAGAACATGATACCTTAAGAACAAACCGCGTGTTCAGCTGATCTGGTCTTGGATTGTTTCAGCTTGTTTTAGTTTATTCTCTCACAGAACATTATTGAATCATCCAAAATCAGCCGAACTACAGTAGAAATCTGTACCGGCCGAACGTCTTCGAATTTTCTATAAACTTATGTGTGTGGCAGGGTACAAGAATAAACTAAAAATTCTAAAGGAATCTTAAGAACAAACCTTATTTAAGAACAAAACATAGGAATGTGGTATCCTGTCCTAGCAACATCAACAATTTAGTTATTCTT
Organism: Miscanthus floridulus; assembly: GCF_019320115.1. Lineage (NCBI taxonomy): Eukaryota > Viridiplantae > Streptophyta > Magnoliopsida > Poales > Poaceae > Miscanthus > Miscanthus floridulus. Next base: position 79,392,962 of record NC_089587.1, read on the forward strand.
GTTTTGAAGGCTATTTTAGCATTATTATAGCAAAAAGTTAGCTCCAATAGATATGCTATCTGGCTTTGTAAAATAGCAAGCTGACTATTCCTTGATTTTAGGTGGCCATATAAAGCCAACCAGGGCACTAGCTATCTAAAGATGAGAAATAGTAAGGTTATTGTAGACCTCTTCTTTTTTGAGAAGTTTTCTATTTTAAAAAATGGCTAAACTATAAAATTTGGCCACTCATTTTAGCCAAGCTTGTTTTTCTCTCACAACAAATCAGCGAACAGTACTTTTCAGCCTGGCTTTTCAGCAAAGCGAACATAGCTATTGTTCGTCATTGTTCCTTGTGCTTGTGCATATGGAACCAGAGGGAAGGGAATTTTTCCTTTAGTTTTCCTGTGACATATTCTTATCAACCAAAGGCTGCTACAAGAAATAAATTCTTTAGAAATTGAAATTCTATAGTTTTCCTCCTTCATTCCAAGGGGGGTTCTTAGGCCCTGTTTGGCATGACTCCAACTCTGGGTGAAGCTGCTCCACTCCAGAACTCCAGGTGGAGTTAGCTCTGGGTGGAGTTGGAGCTGTCTGATGATGATGTTTGGCTGGGAGGGTGTCTCCAGCTCCAGAAAAGATGAGTTTGAGGGTAGATTATCATTCTTGCCCTTGGTTCGACTTGAACTACTTATCACAAATATGAAATGAAAGTACATGCAGTGGAGTCCAAAATAATAATAAATTACATGTCATTTGCCTAGAACCAAAATTACGAAATAAGTTCATAGTTCCAAAATAAGGTCGTTACAATAATTATTGCACTAATTCCATGCTAGGGCGATGGATGTAGCCATATTATTACGAAAGGTGTCCATAGACACAAAGCTTGATTCCGAAGTTGATCCATCGGAGGCATGTTGAGACACGGCATACTTGTTGTACCTTTCTGGAATAGTAGGCATATAGGTAGGATCTCTATCAAAATTAGCAAAGTCCACATCAACACTAGCATGTTCACGTATGAAATTGTGTAGGACCATGGTAGCTGCAATAATCTTCTTTTGTGTGACCATTGAATAACTGGGCATCTTGTAAAGGATTTGCCATTTTATTTTTAATATTCTAAATGAGCGCTCAATAACATTATGAACAAATGAGTGTATACGGTTGAACTTCTCTTTTGGAGTATTTGGTTCCATACCTCGATGCCACTCGGGTAAGTGGTATCTTTCACCCTTGTATGGAGCTAGGTACCCCGGACGATTAGGATAGCCCGCATCTACAACATAGTACTTGCCTACAAGTATGTAAAACAAGATAAGTTTGTGCATTCAAGTATGAAAAAGAACGTAAGCAAAAATATTTACCTTGAGGAGGATGTGGGAAGACATCTACATCTGCTTCCAATGCATGGTACAATACACTAGTGTCATGCAAAGAATCCGGTTGACCCGTAGCTACATACGTGAAGCGCATATCAAAATCACAAACGACAAGCATATTTTGAGTTGTAATTCCAATCTTACCAATATATCTCACTTGTTCTTCAGGTGATAAAGACACACGAATTCGGGTTCCATCAAGTGCACCAATGCAATCCTTAAAATATGGATATGCTCTCTTGTCATTCCTAATCCTCTTGTGCACATTGACATAAAGGAAATGTAAGATACAACTGCCATACATAAATGAACTGCAAGAAAATAAAATGTAGTATACATGCGACAAAAATAAAATGTAGCATACAACTGCCATACTCTCACTACCATTTCTACTTTTCATATTTATCATTATACTTCCTCCTAAGCCAATTGAACCTAATCTCATTAGTAGGCAAGGTCATGAACATCTCCCTTTGCTCCTTCTTCACAAACAGTTCAGTTGCAAATGTAATGTTCATTGCTATCATAGCCAGCCCCACAAGCAATCACAACCTCCATCACTTCATCAATAGAGTATTTTTCATGTCTCTTCGAAACATATTCATTGCCTGAACTTGCCATACTGTTTACTGCTTCTTAAATTAGGAGTGCATTTCCAGACTTCACCTTCTTGCCACTTCTTTCAACAGGCCTAGCCAATCTCTTAACACTAGCAGGTGGAGGAGAAATACCAATATCCTCCTCTTGTGTTTTAGGAATGACATCATCATCTTGTGGCTCAAAATTGGTTGCCTCATCTTGTGTCTCATCAACATTTTTAGTTGCTTCAACATTCACAACATGAGGAGACCAATGATCAATACCAATAGTAGTGATGTCAGCAAAACACTTGCCTAAGTCATCTTCATTCTCAAGGCCCTTCTTTTTGAACTTTCCACAACCTGGAATGTCCTGAAATAAGCAAAACAACACATATTATTATAAGTATTACCAATAGATTTGACATATGGAAAACAAATATAGCAAAATTTTTGAACCAACTTACAGCTCTAGCTTTTTTCCACCATTCATCATCCATAGCAATAGTCTTCTTTATAGGATCCCAACCAGTCCTTGTTTGCCTCAGCATTAGTTTCTTCCATGCCTTGAAATCTTCCTTCAACCTGTCCCATTTATTCTTTATCTGAATCTTGGTAACCACAATACCAGTCTTTTCTTTGAATCCTTTCCCAACCTCAGTATAACCAAGTGCATTCAAGTGTGTGTTTGATTGATTTCCTTTTCCAACTTATTCGGCAAACAACATACACAACACTTGAGTGTTCTCCGAGTTCCAATCAATTTTAGGCATCTATTGAGCTCACAAATTTCATATATGAGGTTCTCATTATGCTGAGCAATTTCAACTGGAATATACTTGTAAGTGCAATCAAGCCCTACTGTGGGTTTTGGCATTGATGACGACTAAATTAGAGGACTAATGAGGTTTATCGAGATGACAAGCAGAGAATCAAAGAATGAGGATGATGTACAGGTTACAGGTGTCCTAATTAAGAAAGGTGGCTAGACTTAGCTCAAAAAAGGTTTAAATTCTTTTATGTTTTGAATTTGAGTTTAGGGAAAGCCGTACTATTAAGAGGGATTTTAGGACAGTTGGTCAACTGTTGAACCAGATGCTCAAATTCACAGATCTACATCATCTCACCTAGTCAAAACAGCCAACCAAATTTTAGATCATGTTACCTATTTTGGCTAGGGCAGCAGTGCCGCCCTATTAAAAGCGGTAGTGCCGCCCTTAACCGACCGTTGGGCTCGAGGGGTATTTATACCCCTCAGGCTCGGCCCACAACGGTTATCTTCCTCACTGAGTCACTCTGCTCGAAAACAGACAGAACCAAAGTTCATCCCTCTCCTCCATCCCTCAAGCAAATCCTTGATTCCAACCATCAAAACTTGAGAGAAAAGGCAGCAAAACTCGATTATAGAGTAGATCCACTGATTCCCAAAGTCTAAGAGCATTTGGTTCATGTTTGGCCGGTGGTTCTAGGGTTTGTTACTCTTGGAGCTTGCTCCTAGCTGGCTAGGCGTTGCCCTTATGCTTACCAACTTGTGTGGCAGCCTTGGGAGGTTTGTAACCTCATTTGAAAGCTAAGAAATCACCCCTTACTTCAAGAGTTCACTCTCTTGATTTGAGAACGAGGGTAAGGCGAGCCTTTGTGGCAAGCTCAAGCCTTTTGTGGCTTCCTCAACAACATGGACTTAGGCAAACCTTAGTGGTGAGCTGAACCACGAGATAAATCTTGTGTTTTGCGTGCTTCATCTTGATTATACTTGCTGTTTACTTTGTTGCTAGCTATTGTTAGGGTTTAGTTGCTCGATTTATATTTGTGTGAAGTTTCTGTGGTATCCAGTCTTCGAACTAGATCTTGAAGTTATATTGCAGGATTAAGCAGCTAGTGGGGTCAGGTTCATATCTGTTAAATCTCAACTGTGTTAGATTAATTTTTGTAGAGCGGCAGTGCCGCCCTATAAGGCCGGCAGTGCCGCCCTCAGTTCTAATAGAGTTTTGAGTTAAATTTTTACAGGCCTATTCACCCCCCCTCTAGGCCTTCTTTGTCTTCCTGTAGATCCTACAAGTGGTATCAGAGTGAGATTGCTTCGCATACGCTTCACCGCGTGAAGTATGGAAGAAGGAGAAGGTTTGAAGAACATTCGTGTTGCGAACACAAGTGGTGTACATGTTGAGGATGTCGACAGCAGCAGCGAGCTATCCATGTCCACAGCAAGTGATGCCACCATCAAAGAACCCAAGACCACCGATGCCGAAAGAAGAAAGGCAAGAAAAGAAAGAAAAGTCGCAAAGATCTCGATAAGAGAAGCTAGAGAAAAGAAGAAGGACGAGCAGCGTCTCAAAGACAAGAAGAAGAGAAAAGAAGAAAGAAGAATCATAAGAGAGGCAAGAGCTAAGAGAAGGGCAGCAAGAACTCAAGAGCAAGAGAAGAATGAGTATGATGCATCATCTAGTGAGCTCTCTAGTAGCTTAGACGATGGATATGATGATGTGTCATACCATGCTTCAAAAGATAGCAAGGAGGTGAAGAGCAAGGACAAAAAGAAGGATAACAAGGACAAGGGCAGCAACAACAACAAGAACACATATGCCACCGTATCCTTTAATTATTCTTATTTATCTAACCATAACAAAAGGTCCTTTGTCAATGTACCCACGAGAAAGTTGCCTCATTTTGATTGGACAAACTTTGCCAAGTGGAAGCACTTGATGAGTGCCTATCTTGTAGGTCTTCACCCTGGTCTTTGGGAGATTGTGGTGAATGGATTGCAGCCACCAGAAGATCCCGAAGCGCCAACAAATGAAGAGCTAGCTGCTGTCCATCTCAATGGCCAAGCCACAAGTATTCTCCTTAGTGCCTTGGATGGAAATGAGTACAACCGAGTGATGAATGTCAATGTTGCAAAACAGATTTGGGACACTTTACATCTAGCACATGAAGGTGTAGATAAAGTGAGGAAAGCAAAGATTGATTTGTTGATGGCCAAGCTCAATAGGTTCGTGATTATAGATGGAGAGGGGCCATAAGAGATGTTTGATAGATTAATGACCTTGGTGGGCAAGATTAGAGGCTATGGGTGTGATGAGCTTGATGATCACAAAGTTGTGAAGGTTATGTTGGAGGCCTACTCACCAAGAAATGAGACTGTAGTCACCTTGATTAGGGATAAGAAGAAGTTTGAGCACTTCACACCTAATGATGTGCTTGGAAGATTGTTGACATTTGACATGCAAAGAGAAGTTAATAAGAGGAGAAGACTTGGTGAGTTGCAAGCCAAGCTAGAAAGCATGAAGATCAAGGAAGTAGCTCTCAAGGCCAACAAATCAAGCAATCAAGGCATCTCCAACAAGGTAAAGGGCAGCAAGCAAGCATCAACAAGTCAACCCAAGGAAATCAAGTCAACTCCATAAAATGATGATCCAAGTTCATCCTCAAGTGAAGATGAAGATGATGGGGCTGATTATATGAAGATTGATGACATGGCTTTGTTTATGAAGAGCTATCACAAGGGGTTGAAAAAGAATGGGTAAAAATAGTGCAAAGAAGGTTCTCAAACAAGAAAAAGAGGACTTGCTACAATTGTGGTAGCACAGAGCACTTCATTGCTAAGTGTCTTTATGACAAGAAAGAGAACAAATATAAGGACAACAATGAGGGCAGGCATGAGTACAAAAAGAGATACAAGCAAATGGAAGAGGCACACATTGGGCATGAGTGGGACTCAACTAAAGAGTCAAGTGAAGAGGATGTGAAGATTGCAACCGTGGCTATTCAAAAGTCATCCTCTACATCAAGGCTCTTCAACAACATGTCCGATGATGATGACCACCGCTCCACTCACATTTGTCTTATGACAAAGGGTGAGAAGGTAAATCGAAAAGCTAAATCTCCTCCACCTCCTAGTGACATCTCTAGTAGTGAACTTAGTGATTCTAGTGATGATGATACTAGTGATGTTGAGAAATATGTTAAGTTGACCAAAAAGTTAGATTCTAAAACCAAGCTCTTCATCATGAATCTAATGGAGGAACTAGAAAGTGTCAAAGTTGAGCTAGCCGATAGAGATGATTATCTTGAGGAAACCGAAAAGATATATATTGGCTACAAGGAAGCTCTTGAGTTAGAGAGAAGTGAGGTGAACTCTTTGAACAAGGCCTTGCCCGAAGAACAAAGAGAACATGCTCTCACAAAGAAGACAAATATTGCACTCAATGACAGGTATTATGTCTTAGTTGAAAAGCACAACAAACTTAAGAAGCAATATAACCTTCTATGCAAGAGCACCCCACTTCCCTCCAACACAAATGACATTTCTATTTTCTCCACTAGCTAAGGGTGTGGAAAATGCTATAATCTTGACTTAAAAGTTTATTCCACTAACCTTGCAAACTTGGAGGTCATGAAAAAGGAGATTGCTAGGCTCAATGCTATGTTAGGAAAAAGGGGCATGGAAGGTAAGAAACCTACTGGTGGAAAAGAGAAAAACCAAAGAAGACACAATACAAAGATGGAAGAAATCCACGCATCAAAGATGGGCTTAGGCATACTCATAGAGGTAAAACCAATGGGAGAAAGGTAATAAATGGATATGAGTGTGTTTAGTTCATGAGCAAAAGGCAGGAAGGTACAGATAGGTCTGCACAGAAGGTGGCACAAGGCCAGCCCAGAGCAGCACCACGACCTATGGGCAGCAGTGCTGCTATGAAGGGCGGCAGTGCCGCTCCCCATAGAAAAGGGAAGACCACCTCCTACTCCTCTGCTCATGACAAGCCTGAGAAGAAGGTGTCACTTCCAGAGCAGGTTGTTCAGAAACCAAAGAAATCTATCTGGGTCACTCCAAATAGATATGCTTATCAACCAAAGGCAAAATCACCTCCTCAATATTTGGATTCTAACTTTGTTTTGCAGCACAACAGTAAGGGGGAGGTGTTTGCCAAGTTTATTGGCAATGGTCGAAATGTTTATCATAATGCTTCTATTTGGGTTCCTAAAGTTCTTGTGACTAACATGCAAGGCCCCAAGAATATTTGGGGACCTAAGACTAGGAACTAAACTTGTGTTGCAGGAATACTCCTCCAGTGGGTTAAGTTGGGTGCTTGACAGTGGCTGTACAAATCATATGACCGGAGAAAGGAGTATGTTCTCATCATATTCCCCAACTACAAATTCAGATGAAAATATCATATTTGGTGATAATTCAAAAGGGGGTATGATTGGACTTGATAAAGTAGTTATTACACTTGATTATTCAATTACAAATGTCTTACATGTTGATTCCTTGAAGTACAATCTGTTGTCCGTCTCTCAATTATGTGAGATGGGCTACAATTGTCTCTTCACGGATAAGGGTGTGGAAGTCTCTAAGAGGGAGGATTCCTCAATTGTCTTTACGGGTCACCTCAAGAACAAGCTTTACTTAGTTAATTTCAGCAAAAGTAAAGCTAAGCTTGAGACCTGTTTAGTGGCAAAATCTAGCATGGGTTGGCTATGACATCACCGACTGGCTCATGTCGGGATGAGAAACTTGGCCAAACTCCTAAAAGACAACTACATTCTTGGACTAACTAATATTCAATTTGAGAAAGACAGGATTTGTAGTGCTTGCCAAGCTAGAAAGTAAGTAGGTGTACCACACCCACCAAAGAGCATCATGACTATCACACAACCACTGGAGTTGATTCACATAGATCTCTTTGGACCGGTCGCCTACATAAGCATCAGGGGGTAACAAATATGGTCTAGTTATTGTTGATGATTATTCCCGTTTCACTTGGGTATTCTTTGTTTATGATAAGTCCTAGGTGCAAGAAAAAGTCAAAATATTTGTGAGAAGGTCACAAAGGGAGTTCAGCCTTTCTATCAAGAAGATAAGAAGTGATAATGGGACAGAATTCAAGAACACTCTAGTTGAAGAGTTTCTTGATGGTGAGGGCATCAAGCATGAGTTTTCAACTCCTTACACCCCTTAACAAAATGGTGTAGTAGAGAGGAAGAACCGTACACTTCTTGATATGTCAAGGACAATGCTAGATGAATACAAGATGTCAGACCTCTTTTGGAGTGACGCCGTCAACACCGCTTGCCATGCCATCAACCATCTCTACTTACACAAGAAACTCAAGAAGACTTCATATGAGCTTCTAACCGGGAACAAACCAAAGATGTCATACTTTAGAGTGTTTGGGTGCAAGTGTTTTATACTTAACAAAAGACCCAAAACCTCTAAATTTACACCTAAAGTTGATGAAGGAATTCTTCTTGGCTATGGATCAAATGAGCATGCCTATCATGTCTTCAACAAAACCATGGGAAGAGTTGAAGTCACGGTAGATGTGACATTTTATGAATCTAATGGCTCTCAAGTGGAGCAAGTTGATTCAAGTATTGTAGGAAAAGAGGATCCACCATGTGAGGCAATCAAGCAAATGGCTATCGGCGACATTAGGCCACAAGAAGATTAAGCCACTGATGATGAGGATCCCCAGGCAGTTGCTGCACAAATTTCCGCTGATGTACTTCATCGACAAGGGCAGCACTCACCTGCTAAACATCAGTAGGGCAGCAGTGTCACCCCTAAGGGCGGCAGTGCCGCCCCATCCACCACAGCAACAGCTGCTTCAACTCCTACTCCACCACTTCAAGGGCTCAACCTAGAACCAATTTTCGGACAAGAAGAGACTGAAGGTCCAGAAGAAGAACAAGGAGGTGTTGAGCATCCAAGGCTACGTCAAACTATACAATGGAATCACCCCGTTGACAATATTCTTGGGAGCATTCGAAAGAGGGTAACAACTCGCTCACATTTAGCAAATTTTTGTCAATATTACTCGTTTGTTTCCTCTTTGGAACCCCTCAAGGTAGAACAAGCACTTGGAGATTCGGATTGGGTCATGGCCATGCAAGAAGAGCTCAACAACTTCGAGAGAAACCAAGTGTGGAACTTGGTGGAAAGGCCCAATACCAATGTCATTGGTACCAAGTGGGTCTTCCACAACAAGCAAGATAAAAATGGCATGATGACAAGGAACAAGGCAAGATTGGTGGCCCAAGGCTTCACTCAAGTAGAGGGCTTGGACTTTGAAGAAACATATGCACCGGTGGCAAGACTTGAAGCAATTCGAATGCTTCTAACCTTTGCTGCCCATCATGACTTTAAGATGTACCAAATGGATGTCAAGAGTGCATTCCTCAATGACCCAATACAAGAGTTGGTGTATGTGGAGCAGCCACCGGGGTTTGAAGATCCTAAGTTCCCAAACCATGTCTATAAACTCCAAAAGGCGCTCTATGGGCTTAAGCAAGCACCAAGAGCATGGTATGAATGCCTTAAGGAATTCTTGCTTAAACAAGGCTTTGAAATAGGCAAAGCCGACCCTACACTCTTTACTCACAAAGTTGGAAATGATATATTTGTGTGCCAAATATATGTCGATGACATAATATTTGGTAGTACTAATCATATGTATTGTGATAAGTTTAGTAGGACTATGACTAAGAGATTTGAGATGTCCATGATGGGTGAGTTGAAGTTCTTCCTTGGATTTCAAATCAAGCAAATAAAGGAAGAGACATTCATTAGCCAAACCAAGTACACCCATGATATGTTTAACAAGTTCGACATGGTGAATGCCAAGCCTATCAAAACTCCCATGCCAATTAATAGACATCTTGATCTAAATGAAGAAGGGAAAGCCATCGACATCAAGGTATGTCGTTCCATGATTGGCTCTTTACTTTACTTATGTGCATCTAGGCTGGACATAATGCTTAGTGTGTGCATGTGTGTTAGATTTCAAGCTAACGTGAAAGAGTGCCATTTAGTGGCTGTTAAGAGAATCTTGAGATATTTAGTACACACTCCTAACCTTGGCTTGTGGTATCCCAAAGGCTCCAAGTTTAATCTACTTGGCTATTCAGATTCCGATTATGCCGGTTGCAAGGTAGATAGAAAAAGCACTTCAAGGACATGTCAATTCCTTGGACGGTTCCTAGTGTCTTGGAATTCTAAGAAGCAAAATTGTGTAGCCCTCTCCACCGCTGAGGCCGAGTATGTTGCAGCCGGTGCATGTTGTGCTCAACTACTTTGGATGAAGCAAACCCTTCTTGATTTTGGATGTCAATTTACCAAAATTCCACTCTTGTGTGACAATGAAAGTGCCATAAAGCTTGCAAACAATCCCGTAAGCCACTCAAGAACCAAACACATAGACATCCAACATCATTTCTTGAGAGACCACGAAACCAAAGGAGATATCGAAATTCGTCATGTGAGCACCGAAAAACAACTAGCCGATATCTTCACTAAACCTCTCAATGAGTCAAGATTTTGTGATTTGCATAGTGAGCTAAATATACTTGATTCTCATAACATGGTTTGAAATATGGCACACCTCTGTTTGACAACCTAGCAATATAGGAAAATGTTTTAAAAAGATATTACATTGTGTTTCAAAATCACTTTAAAAAGGCCAACTAAGTGTCATGACCATTGTTTGTATTGTTGATTGCTTACTGGTCATGATATTTAGAGAATATATATCCATATCTGAGGTTAAGAAGGTCATAAAGTTTTAGCGTAATCCCTGCAAAATTGGTAGAGCGGCAGTACCGCCTATTATGGCCGGCAGTGCCGCTCTCTGAAAACTAGGCCATTTTCAGCCAATTTTGGCTGGGTCGCGAGGCTCGTTTTCTTCTACTTATTCCTTCTCTAGCCCCCAACGCAACTCTCTCCTTCTCTCACAGCCGACGCCGACGCCTGTGCTTCTCTCTTCCTCTCTCACAAGCACGCGCCGCCGCCGTTCTTCATGGACTGCCACCCCGGTAGTGCCACCCCTGCAGCCAGCCAAGACTCTTCTTCGCTGGTCACTGCAGGAGGCTCCTGGCCGAGCCATTTCTTCTCTTCTCCCTCCACTCCAATGGTTTGGAAGCAAGGTGAAACCCTAACCCCTACTCAATCTATGCAATGTGAAACTTTTGGTCATGGATTTCAGTTTCTAGGGGGAGTATGAAGGATTTAGAAAGGTTTTTGATGGTTGAATTGAGTTGATTTTGGATTTCACTGGTTTGATGATTTTGGGGAGAGCGGCAATGCCGCCCTTGGGACCATTAATGGCACCCCTCGTAGATTCTAACTGCTATACTCAATTTCATATAGCCGATGAAGTTCAGAATGGATTGGATTCACTTATCAAAAATTGTTTTAAAAGTTTTTCATACTCAATCTTTCAAATCCATGGCTAGGGTTTCATGTGTTCTCTGTTTAGACTGTGATTCTGAAATTGTGATGATAAATAGACACTGTTGGAAATAGGATTTAATCAGAACGAGAAAATTAAAGATGAAATAGTGAAGCTACTGAGGGCGGCAGTGCCGGCCTCAGGGGGCGGCAGTGCTGCCCTACCATGCTGATTTCAAATCCAGCACAGTTTCCTATGTCATCTTCAAAGTTCTTTTTCTTGTTAAAACCTGCTTGCAGCTATGTCTAACTCATTATCTTATATAGTTTCTTATCAAGTCTCATTTATATTGCATAGATGGACCGAGGTAAAAGGAAGATGTTGACAACCAAGCAAAAGGTCAAGAGAGGTAGGGGACAGGCGAGTTATACTCCTAGAGACAAAGATCTTGATGAAGACCTTGCTGAAGAGGAAAACATTTAGAGGATAGGAAGAACTATTCATGCGTGGCCTGATTCTCCTTTGCACATTTCAGAGTTTGATAGTAGCTACATGAGAAATAACACCGATAGGTTCGATCTCATTCCTCCCCAAAACAGTGATGATCATAGAGTTGTTGATTATTCCATGAGTTGGAAGAAGACAGGTGAAGCCAGAGAGATTGATCCCTACTCTTCTGACAGATCAAGTGGTATTGATTATAGATTTTAGAATACTTTTCAATCTGATTTTTATGCTACAGCCATTCTATCTAAGTCCAAGGGCAAGATTAGCAAGATGCAGTACATTGACTTTGGTGACTTAGAGAGCAAGGATGATCATCAGTTTGCTACTGCAATCAAGACCTGTGACCGCTTTGAGATGACAGACATCATGAGTTTCAGGTATGACTGGAATAGGGAGATTCTTGCTCAATTCCATGCTACTTACTATTGGAACAGGGAAGTGGATGAGCTTCATTGGATGACTGATGGGCGACATTATCGCATTGATTTTGTCACCTTCTGTCAAATTCTTGGTTTTAGACACATCCACAGGGCATATGAGAGGATACATAATGAGCATCGTTTTGAGCCAATGGAAGTAAGTTTCATGTGGGAGGATCAAAATCTTGCAGTTCCTGATTGGTCAAGAACAAATCTCAAGAGTTTTTATTACATCATGAACAATCTCTTCAGGATCACTCTCAACCCTAAAGACAATGCAATAGATTTGAATGGCTATATCACTAATGTGCTATCTAGGTTTCCCAACAGTGAGAAATTTCATGTTTCAAGGTTTATTTGGGTTGAGCTTGCATATGCCATGGATGATGGGAGGAGATCTTTGCCATCCTTACCTCATGTTTATGATTGAGAGAGTGACTGGCATGTGGTTCCCTAAGGATTGTGAGCATACTATTTATAAGATAAAAAAGACCCATGGTGGTTTAGGGAGACTTGGCTCAGCTACTCAGCACACTAGTTCTGGAGGACTTGGAGATAGTGGGGCAGCAGGCGTTTATCCTTCTAGAGCTGAACACAGAGATATTCCTGAGCCATCCAGGGCTAGGGAACAAAAGAAGAAGTCAAAGTGGGGAAAGATGAGTGCATGGATGAAAGCAATTTTTGCTCAGTGTATATATGCTTCACAGATTGCTTATGAGGATCGAATGGAGAACAGAGAAGCAGTGAGGCATGCTAGGGAGATGGCAGGGCTGCCACCACTTCCACCAGTGTAGCCACCACCTTAGTTTCCTAACTTGCCTCGCCTTTCTTCTTCTGATGAGGAGCAGGATCAGATAGATGAGCACCATGATGAGTAGCCAAAAGATCAGCAGTATGGGCACTCATATGAGCCATTTAGTCAGTACTATGGGTACCCATAGGGGCAGCATTTTGAGGAGCCCCTAAGGCAGGAGGACCTTGGTGTAGAGATTCACCCTACAGAGGCCGATCCACAGGTTCAGGCAGCTTTGCTTCGCACTTATTCCAGGAGACCGCGTCCTTCGATGGATCAGCCAGGGCCTTCTACATCAGCTAGGGCAGTACCTCCGCGACGTTCAGCACGCTTCACTTCGCACACCCACATCGCCGGACGTGCCCGCGTCGACTCCAACAGTGATGAGTGATCTCTCTTCTTCTTCTTCTCTTTTTGGTATTTGATACCAAAGGGGGAGAAAATTAGAGGGGTCAATAGTTTTTCGATGCTATATGATTCTTCGCTACTGCGCTTATGTTCAGATTTGATGAGAGTAGTTGTCAGGTTGTGAGTTTGAGAGTCGCTCAAAACTCTATTTTATGAAATTATGCTACTTTGTGACTTTATTTGCTTCGGATATGGACATGTATTCATGGTTACTATTTTTAGCTCATCATATTCTGAGATTAAATTGTTTTATATATATATATATGATCTACTATAGAAATCTGTTTGCTACCTGACTGACATAGTCAGGACGACAGTGCCGCCCTATTAGGCCGGTAGTGCCGCCCTCTACGGTATCAGCCAGAATCATGTGTGCTTGAACTGATATAACCTGTCATATGCATCATGTTTATTCCTATAACACTTTGTTCAGCACCTCACAGCAAGCATGGATGTAGGGGGAGGTTTCCATCGCACCTAAAATGTGAATCATGGCCTTTTATGTCAGTTTGAGAATTTAAATCTCTATTCATAGATTTAGGGAGAGGCTCCTACATCCATGATTCAAAAATCTTAGTTTAGATTTCATATCATATGTAAGCTCTAACTGGGTTGTCATCAATTACCAAAAAGGGGGAGATTGTAAGTGCAATCAAGCCCTATTGTGGGTTTTGGCATTGATAACGACCAAATTAGAGGACTAATAAGGTTTATCGAGATGACAAGCAGGAAATCAAAGAATAAGGATGATGTACATGTTACAGGTGTCCTAATTAAGAAAGGTGGCTAGACCCAGCTCAAAAGAGGTTTAAATTCTTTTATGTTTTGAATTTGAGTTTAGGGAAAGCCGTACTATTAAGAGGGATTTTAGGACAGTCGGTCAACTGTTGAACCAGATGCTCAAATTTATAGATCTATATCATCTCACCTAGTCAAAACAGCCAACCAAATTTTAGATCATGTTACCTATTTTGGCTAGGGCAGCAGTGCCGCCCTGTTAAGAGCGGCAGTGTCGCCCTTAACCGACTGTTGAGCTCGGGGGGTATTTATACCCCTCAGGCCTAGCCCACAACGGTTATCTTCCTCACTGAGTCACTCTGCTCGAAAATAGATAGAACCAAAGCTCATCCCTCTCCTCTATTGTTGCTCCTCCATCCCTTAAGTAAATCCTTAATTCCAAACATCAAAACTTGAGAGAAAAGGCAGCAAAACTCGATTAGAGAGTAGATCCACTGATTCCCAAAGTCTAAGAGCATTTGGTTCATGTTTGGCCGACGGTTCTAGGGTTTGTTACTCTTGGAGCTTGCTCCTAGCCGGCTAGGCATCGCCCTTGTGCTTGCCAACTTGTGTGGCAGCTTTGGGAGGTTTGTAACCTCATTCGAAAGCTAAGAAACTACCCCTCACTTCAAGAGTTCACTCTCTTGATTTGAGAACAAGGGTAAGGCGAGCCTTTGTGGCAAGCTCAAGCCTTTTGTGGCTTCCTCAACAACGTGGACTTAGGCAAACCTTAGTGGTGAGCTGAACCACGGGATAACTCTTGTGTCTTGCATGCTTCATCTTGATTATACTTGCTGTTTACTTTGTTGCTAGCTGTTATTAGGGTTTAGTTGCTCGATTTACATTTGTGTGAAGTTTCTATGGTATCCAGTCTTCGAACTGGATCTTGAAGTTATATTGCAGGATTAAGCAGCTAGTGGGGTCAGGTTCATATCTGTTAAATCTCAACTGTGTTAGATTAATTTCTGTAGAGCGGCAGTGCCGCTCTGTAAGACCGGCAGTGCCGCTCTGTAAGACCGGCAGTGCCGCTCTGTAAGACCGGCAGTGCCGCCCTCTGTTCTAACAGAGTTTTGAGTTAAATTTTTACAGGCCTATTCACCCCCCTCTAGGACTTCTTTGTCTTCCTGTAGATCCTACAATACTGAACCACCAACAGGCTATTTTCATCAA
Organism: Miscanthus floridulus; assembly: GCF_019320115.1. Lineage (NCBI taxonomy): Eukaryota > Viridiplantae > Streptophyta > Magnoliopsida > Poales > Poaceae > Miscanthus > Miscanthus floridulus. Next base: position 79,408,148 of record NC_089587.1, read on the forward strand.
TCTAGAACTACAACAGGTTCTCATTATGCAACGATATATCCAACAGGCTAATTTCAGCAAACAAGACTCTAATGTTATAGAACCTAGTGAACACTTCAGTTGCTACAATAATTCATCGATCTATAACAGAGCATACAACCCAATTCATGCCTTGAAATCTATAGCAGAGCATCGATCTACAACAGAGCATGCATCCCAAAAACAAAGCAGGCACCATAGCTTGGGGGGCCTCTGCGGACGGCTGTTGGCGGGCCTCTACGGCCGTCGGTGGGGGGCTGCGACCAGTGGGGGATCTCCGGCGACGTGGGGCAGCGGCCGGCATTGGGGCTTCTGCGGCAGGTGGCGGGACTCGTGCAGACGTGGAGGGAGGCGGAGCTAGGCGGCCGAGCGGGGGATCTCCGGCGTCGGGGCTTCTACGGCCGGCATCGAGGCTTCTGCGGCAGGCAGCGGTCCTCGCGCAGACGTGACGGGAGGCGGAGCTTCTGCGGCCGGGTGGGGGATCTCCGGCATCGGGGCTTCGGCGGCCGGCGTCGGGGCTTCTGCGGCAGGCGGCGGGCCTCGTGCAGACGTGGCGGGAGGCGGAAACCCTAACGGGCGGTCTCGCGAGAAGAGGACAGAGGGAGGCTCGGTACGGGGAAAATGAGATGCACGGGTGGGGGGACTTAGAGAATAAAAGTGAAACGTTCTTCTGTATAACCAGTGGCACTGGTGGGTAATTACCCACCAACTCTACGAGGAGGTTCAAAAGAGAGGGTTCTGAAGCAGCAAAAGAGGTGCTCAAAAACTCCACCTCTATTTGCACTACAGCTCCATAAAGTTAGCAGCTCCATGGAGTTTTAGAGTTGGGGTATTTAGCTGGATTTTTTGATGGAGTTACTGAAGTTTAGGAGTGGAGCCATGTCAGGGCCTTACTATGCATTTGAACATTGATGTCAGAAAACTCTGGTCTGGGCCTATTTTGGGTTCGGCCCATCCACGTGGGCGGGCGGGCGATCCGTTTGTTTCCTTCCTCAATTCAGCTCTCTTTTTTTTTGGCTGACAGCGGCCACCGCCCATCATCGTCCTCTCAATTCTCATCGGTGATCGGCTCATAGCACTCCACTCGACCTTTTTTTTTACAAGACCACTCCACTCGACCTTGCATAAATGCATAGCTGCATCGCATTGGATTTGGTTTGGTTTTGATTGGAGCAAGTTCGTTTTGGCGGGTAGCGTTGCAGTGGCAGGCGAGCACAGAGGGGATCGGAGAGCATCAATTCCATCCACCTTGCCGGGGTGAGTTGGCCAAGAAGGCCGGCAGCAAGAAAGAGGAGGGGAGATGGTGCCCTGCGCCCAGCAGCTGCAGCTGCCCACCGCTCCTCTCCACACTCTCCGTCAAGCGGGCAGGATTCCGCTTCGTCGTCCGCATCGCCGCAGCGGCCGTACCATCGCCGCCATGATCTCCGCCTCCGCCTCCTCCGGCACCCCCAACCCCGTCGTGGTACGGTGCTGATTCCCTTCCCTTCCCATAAGGCTAGGTTCCGTCCTCCTCTTCCTCCGTCTCGGCCTCAGTCCCTCCTGCTCCTCTCCCGTTTGCAATGTGCTTCTGCAGCTCGGGTGCGGCGGCATCTCCGTCGACTACCTGGCCACGGTGGCGTCCTTCCCCAACCCCGACGATAAGATCCGAAGCCTCGCCCTCAAGGTGCAGGGGGGCGGCAACACTGGCAACGCGCTCACTGCAGCTGCACGCCTCGGCCTCCGTCCCAGGATCATCTCCAAGGTTCATTCTTGATTTCCCTCTCCCTTCCCTTCAACTGGATGCAGCTAGTCAACGCATCACCTTGCTCTAATGCATAAAATAACCCATCCATCCATCCATTCCGTCGGGATCAGGTAGCCAACGATGCTCAAGGAAGAAGCATCCTCAACGAGCTCCAATCTGATGGCGTCGACACATCCTACATCCTGGTGCGAATTGCTATCCCTCAACGATTCAGTGCCAATCACTCCGGTGCTAATATCACTGTCCTCAAGAATGCTGCATCCATTCATTTTTTTTTTCAGGTGGCAGAGAACGGGAATTCACCATTCAGCTACATAATAGTTGATGAGCAGACGTGAGTTCACTTGACAAGCTCCCTCTCTTGTGAACGTCCCCTACTTTTCATCCTGGAACAGGGATGCCTTTTTATTTAGCCCAATTATCTTACTGAATTATATTCGAACATCCCCTTTTGACTTTCAGGAAAACTCGTACATGTATACACACTCCTGGTTCTCCGCCCATGGTACCAGAAGAGCTCACAAAGGCAAACTTGTCGTCCGCTTTAGATGGCGCGGACATCGTCTACTTCGATGTACGATTGCATGACACTGCTTTGCTTGTTGCAGAAGAGGTAATTTCTTCCAGGCACAATCCCTCTTAGTGCACAAGAACAAAACAAAATATAGTCCCCTATTTCTGTAGTTTTGATTGCAAATAGCTTATAATAAATAGATATGGCTTGGAATAGGAAAGTTGTTTTTATTTTCTCCATGTTGTCAGCCTACAACTTCTGTTGCATTAATGCCATGCATAAGCCTTTTTATGGTTCGTTTTCTCCTTTCTGTACTGCTACTGAGACTGACCTGTGTTTATGGAACAATCCAGTGCAGGCAAGTCAAAGAAAAATCCCTATTTTAGTTGATGCTGAAAGAAAGAGGGAAGGGCTGGACGAGCTTCTTAATTTTGCATCTTATGTTGTATGCTCGGCAAAGTTTCCTCAGGTAAGCTGTTGGATTGCATAAGAGCATAAGTGCATAATCCTGCTCAAGACATGCCCAGTTTACTGTTGTCAAGTTTTACTATAAATACATTGTTTTTTTACTAGCTTCTCCTTGTAGCAATGAAAACCACTTACATTTCCTATGGCTGAGGCAAGAATTTTCTTTATATACTTCTCATGGTGTATGGCCCGCTTTCATATTATTTATGATGCAAAAGTGTGTTGGCTTTGCTTTACTGTAATCTAGCTTAGAGTGGTAACTGTAGTTGGATTAGCATAATTAAATCAGGTGGTTGGCAACAAAATTTCATTGTGCTGGATATTTTGGAATTCACTAAGGCTTTGGCCTTTGGCATATGTTTACCACTTTCAGTTCTCCGGTATCTTGTTGATTAGTGATTACATTCTTTCCACCTGATCTAAATTTGTAGGCTTGGATAGGAGCCTCATCAACACCTGTTGCTTTAGTATCCATGCTTTCAAGGTTACCAAACATCAAATTTGTTATTGTAACTCTGGGGGAGAAAGGTTGCTTAATGCTTGAGAGAAGCATGACAGGTTAGTTTACCGTAGCTCTATGTGTTAATGTTAGTTAAGTATATTAGATATGACAAGGATACAGGGGATTATGTATTCTATCATCAAAGGATCCAGTGATATTTTTTTTCTTCTTTTTTGGAAAAACACACACATGTTGCAGATGCTTCTGAAGCAGGGGAAATAGATGCAGAGGCTTTATTCGAATCACTAGAGAAGAAAGTTGACCGGAGTTCCAATATACCAAAATGCATTGCTTCCAAGGTATGATGCCTTACAAGTTACAATGCATATGGGCTGGGTGTATTTTTCCACATATAGCTACATTCCTCTATCATCTTGAACTATATCTAGAAATATAATCACAGGGTTGGAGCTGCAATACACTTTTTTGGTTTCAAAATTAAAATTGAAATAAGGGGCATCACCGCATCAAAATCTCTGCTTCTAGACTAGCACATCTTTTGGAGTATATCAGTGGCAATCTGTATGAAATTATTGAGTCATTATGCTCACAATTTTGAATAGTATTTTCCTAATCCATTTCTTTATGCTTCTGTTTGTTTTCAGCCAAACTTGAGAATACACGCAGATGGAGTAGGCTCGATAAGTGGCAGGTTACTTCTAGGTACTGCTGAAGTTATACCACCTGGTGAACTTGTAGATACAACTGGTGCGGGAGATGCATTCATTGGAGCAGTTCTATATGGTCAGTGTGCGACGTTCCTTTTCGACGCCACATATGACTACAAAAACTGGTTCTTCTGTTTATTGCTTCTATTTTGTTGGTGAAGCTAGTCAACTTCCTTTTTTGAAATCAGTTGTGTCAAGCGAAGCAATTAGTTTCCTTTGTTATGCCGATATAATGGTCTGTACCAAAGTTGTTGAAGTTCTGGTTACATAATGCTCTTTCCATTAACCTAGTAACTACTGATGACTACAATACCAAAACAAATACAGTACACGACCTGCTTGCATCTGATTGTTGTTTCTTTGTGATCTCAACCAGAAGCACTTTGTTTAGTTATAAATTTGATTACTGAGTCAGTTTTGAAATGTTTACTACGTGGACTAATTGTTTTGTTCTTTTGGACTAGGTTTATGCACTGGCATGCCACCAGAGAGGATGCTGCCTTTTGCTGCACAAGTGGTAAGACACTTTTTATTAATGTAGTCTCTGTTGATCAAACTAGTTAAAGAAGGAAGTTGCCACTAGTAATTGCGCATTGCAATGCATGGCTGCTGCTTACTTTGGTCTTGTTGACTCTCAAATTTGATGCCCCCTGGTGATGTGATCATGTCCGAACAATTCTCTTATAAATCAAAGTGTTTGTGCAAAATATGCAGGCTGGTTGCGGTTGCAGAGGTTTGGGGGCTCGAAGCAGCCTTCCCCATCGCACAGATCCGCGCCTGGCTGGCTATTGATCTGAATTCAGCAGGACTGCATCCTGTTTTGACCACCTGCCTGCACCCCGTCCAATGGTTCTGAATATTCCAATAGGATCGGATACAATAAGATGCATAGCTTGTAAGAAAGCAGATTGCAGCAGTAGCTATTAGCAGCACATCAAGACTATGTTAAAAGCCCCTGAAAACTAGAGGTTTATTTCCTTTGTTTACCCATATGTTATTATTTTGCGGAAGATTATGTTGTTCCTGAGCCCTGATTTGATTTATAGTCATATATATACTGCCCATTTGGTGGTTAGGATCCTAGTGTGGAGCCATCTGACACAATAGCATCAGCCTGTTCGGGAGGCCGTAAACGATCGTGGATTATTTACTGCTGGCTGGTTTGGTGTGAGAGAAAAATACTGTTCCCGGCTGGAAATTTACGATCGTTTACGATCAAGCGAACAGGCTGGATGCTAGAGTAGTTCGGAAGCTAGTTCACATGTTTCCTAACTTTGATGTATGCCATGTAATGTACTGTCCAAGAGTTAGCATCAACTACATCAGTTTGCCTCAAGGCTGTTGTGTTTGGCTCGAGGATTTTCCATAGCCTGTTTCACATACTGTATCCAACGATTGAGTTGAGCTGGGTTATTGTTGCATCTTCCATTAAGGGTTTGTAAACTGGTAGTGGATCTCATGCATTGAATTGCATTCTCGAGACAAGTTTAACAAATAACTTTGGATATAAATCTCTACAGTTGGGGCTCACCTGCTTTTTTTAAGGTTAAAAAAAAAGGTGAATTGTCAAAAATGATACAAAATTCTGATTGTCACGAGGTCTGCCCTAATAAAAGTTAAAGGTTGAGTTATGAAAATGATACAAAATTGATTGTCACGAGATCTAGAATTTTTCAAAAAAAAATATTAAATTTTCTACCAATAAATTTTCCACCCAAATCTTCTTTCGCAAACCCATGTTCAGGCTTTTGCATGGTTGGCCCAGTACCGATAAGGAGGTGGCATTTAAGCCACATACAGCCCACGCGCCCCAATCTTTCACCCGGCCCACGCGGCCCGAGCAATGGACACATGAATGGGCTGGCAGCCTGGCACACCACCCAGCCCATGTAGCCACGTCGTTCTGCGTGCAGCTCATATAAAAGCACCCCCGTATCCGGTAGGGTTTTCTTCTCGCGCCGCCGCGGAACACCACCCAGCCGAATCCCCCACCCGTACCCGGAGCAGAGGAGAGATGGCGGAGAGGAAGGGAGGAGCGGCCAGGAAGGAGGAGGTGGTCACCAGGGAGTACACCATCAACCTCCACAAGCGCCTCCACGGCTGGTACCTCTCCTCCCTCTCGCCACCTTGCTGCGCGCTGCACACTGTTCTCGCTGCGAAATCCGGCTCGCTCGCGAGATTTCGTTTCTCTGCAGATAGTATTTATTTTCGTTCTGCTGCAGATAGTATTTAGGTGCGGTAGCAGGTGGTGTTTTTCTATTCGATACTACTCGTAGACAAGATCTCTCGGTTCCGCAGTTCCTGGGGCTCAACTAGTGTATGTTCTATGCGATCAGTTATATTCTCTTCGTACTTTGCATATGACCACGAGGAGATGAAACAATTCGACAACGTTGCCTGCTTGCTTTGTATTTTTTATAGTGGCACTTGTTTGATATTTTCTTCATTTCATTTGCTAATTACTTGAAAGGTAAATGTAATAAGCATCTAGCACCGCCCATTTTTTCCATTAAGAATTGCAAAATTTGCTACCAGTTAGGAATTGATGGACCTGTCTTAAGAAGATATAGCCTGTATATGCTCAATTAACATTCTTATAAGGGGCCGTTTGGATCCTTTCATTTGGAGGAATTGAAATCTACTTAATAAATTAGACTATTTGGCTTGGAATTTGACATTCCACCACTTTTCAAAGTTCACATATAAGCCTATCTTAAATTCATAGGGTGGGAGATGGAAATTGATTCTATAGATCATCATTCTATGTTTCTACTTTGCAACTTTTTGCAACTTATAACACGCTCTTCAACTTGCTCCCCTAAGGTAGAAATGCAACACATAAGTATCTCTCTCGTATAGCCAACAATAATATACAAATATAACCATATTAGCTTAATTAATATGTGTCTAAATTATGATTATTAAAATGAATTCAATTCCAAGGATCCTAAGGTAAAATTTTAGTGACTGTTGGGTGCTTCTATACCATGCAAGGCTTAGAAGCCTCAGGAGACTGCATTCATTGATTTTTGGCATTGTCTGCATGAGTATAGACTCAAATAACCAAGCATGAATTGAAAGTTGGCTGCTTTGATTGCTTGTTCAGCTTATTTGTCTAGAATCAAAATCATTTGGATCCAATGTGTCCGTATATTGTTCCATTTCATTTCAGTTGCTGAATGCCTATCCAAGTGTCTTCTTATATCTGAATGGCCTCTTCTTATTTCTGCTTAACCTTGTACTGTTATTGGAACTGAAGGTATTACTGTTATTGGAACTGAACGTTACTGAATGCCATGGTCCCACTTTCTTCTTACCAACATTTTCGTCTGTTTGGCAGCACATTCAAGAAGAAGGCACCCAATGCCGTCAAGGAGATCAGGAAGTTTGCGCAGAAGGCTATGGGCACCACCGACGTCAGGATTGATGTGAAGCTCAACAAGCACATCTGGAGCAGCGGAATCAGGAGCGTGCCACGGAGGGTTCGTGTGAGGATTGCCCGCAAGAGGAACGACGAGGAGGATGCCAAGGAGGAACTCTACTCCCTTGTCACCGTTGCTGAGATCCCTGCCGAGGGCTTGAAAGGACTGGGAACCAAGGTCATTGACGAAGCGGATTAAGCTATCACATTCTCTACATCTTTAGAGAGCTCTTAGTTTGTATTTGCAACAGCAAACCTTTTGTATCCAAAGAAGTTTTGTGCTCTGGTACTGTGATCGACATCACAAAGTTAGTCTATTTCCTCAATCGAATTACATGGCTAGTTCTTTCGTTTGTGCTTTACATTCTCAGTTGTGTTCCTTGGATATATGTAAATCGTGAGTATGGTTTAGCAACTTCGTGGCATGGAATCTCCCATTTCAATGACAGGGTGACTTGTAATCTCCCATTTAAATGAAGGGTGAATTCTCTTTTTAGCTGAAACATATGTCCGACAAGCTTGACTAAATTGTTGAGCTTTGTTGTGAAAGATTGAGGAACATTTGTTCACTAGTATTTGTGATGGGAATGCTAATTGATCAGCCATCACAATCCTGGTGGCAGCTGGCTGCAAATGTTGTGGGGTATTGGTTGAGGGAGAAGACACCTGCATTGAGAATTTGATCAGGTCACTATGTATGATCAAACGCCAAGCTCCACATCAAGTTGCATTGAACTTAATGGATCGGCGCAATCCAATCCAAAGTAGCATCTGTAGATGGGGAGTCACCGTCGGCCGCCGCCGTCCGACTGCGATTGGTTTCCGTTGGCCCGTCACCATACACTGATATGTTAAGAATAGTGGAGACAGCTCAAAGGTAAGTGTCTCAAGTGCCCATCAAATTGTTAGGTGAAGAGAATGTCATATATCATTATACAATTGTAGCTCAATACTGCATTAGTATCTTTGCCGACACCCTCCGTGAAGAGAATGTCATATATCATTATACAATTGTAGCTCAATACTGCATTAGTATCTTTGCCGACACCCTACAGGCCTACACAACAGTGGCCTGGTAAACATACTTTCATTTCACAAACTTGCACCGTCCATAGTGTTATTCGTATGTATCTGAGTTTTGCTGCTATACTACAAAAGAGCTACATATATAGGATTGTGGGAATGTACTGTACAAGAAAGTGTTGCATTTTACTGTAAAGAATGCTGAAGGGCCTACGCAAATAGGACCTTCTTTTGCTCTCATGGGGCAGCTGTAGAAGAGATTTTAGGTTTTACAGGTTTATCCATCACCGTTGCTCCAACCATACTTCTCTTAGGAGTGTGTATCTTGTATTCTCCATAGAAACTCCTCTCTGAGAACTGAAATGTGCGAAACCATTTGATGGTGAAGGTGGAGCGCTCCTGTCGATTAGGGATGCAAGGGGAGAATCCAGGTCATCAAGGTCATCATCACTGGTATACCCTCTTCTCTGCACCATTGAGGCTTTCCTGTCCAGCTTTGCACCACCTCCTATGTCTGCCACTTTCTCTGCCGCATCCAACGTTGAAGGTGCACGGTACACTATAGGAGCAGCGATGCATGGAAACACATTGATCACATCTTTGTTGGTGTGACGCTCCAGCAAGCTCTGCATAGCATAAGTATGTATCAATGCATTTGAGTGATATTGTCAGCAAGATAATATGTGTAAGGCTGGAGTTGAAAACGAGAGTGGAACAAACCTCAGAATTCAGCTCTTCTAAGACCGTGCTAGGAACCGCATCAGGGCAAAACTCATCTGGGGTGAAGTTGCACAGGATTCTTGTCACTAATTGAAGGCCAATTGAAGGGCAGACCTAAGAAAGACATTAAAAGGTTAACCACGGCGGAATTGATGGTTACATAACAAGAGGAAACAGTATAATAATTTGCCGGTTGCTATGCACAAACACTGACCTCTTTCCTGATAGATTTTTCAAGAAGCATGTCCTTTGGGAGCATCAGGAGATCACTTAGTTCATTAAGCAGTTGAAATGATTTTGTTTCAGCTCTGCCTCTTCTTTCATCTTCAACATCTCCTATGTCATCAGAATCATCATCATCTATGCCAAGCTTATCTGTCAGCCATCTGGACCAGTTTCCAATCTGCATAGTCATTTTATTTCATATAAATTCGTTGTTTGAGGTGAGATGTAATAGCAAGATCCAATAGCATTTGTATCTAGTATTGTTCCTTAGCAAGCTACATCCTGACAAACAACTCATAACAATTACAAAAAAAGAAAGAAAAGGAAATGGTAGTAACGCACAAAAAGCGAGTGAATCAGGCACGTACAGAGTTCTTCAGCTGCGCGCCTGACCCAAAGCTTAGATCACCAGCTGGAATTGGTAGGACTTTTGGGTCAACAATTGGGTCAGATATAGGGTCTGTTGGTATCTCACTTGCTGATTCACGAAGGATGGCATTAAACATGGCAACATCCAAACGGGCTACACATTGTTCCATCACCTAATAATGAAGAACCCGTTTAGTTCAGAAATATATTTGCAGTAACAAAAAAATGCTTATTCTTTCAAATTAAGGATGTTAAAAAAAATACCAGTTTTGCTAATACTGGTAAACAGCCACACTCATGTCCACCAGCACGAAGGGGGCACATTCTGCTGAATGCATCATGAAATGCAGCTTTCCACAGGTTAACAGAAAAGGTGCCCTGCTGCTGATCACCCAAAGCAGGACCTAACACTCTACCAGCCTTTGGAGTTGATGAGCCTTCCGCCCGTTTTTGCATGTGAGGAGTTAGTGCCTGGAAGAGAAACATCCTTAAGAAAACTGACAGCATGAAGAATGAGAACATATTCAGATAACACGTAGGCCATAAGAGACAGTGACTTTTTTTTTTCTTAAAAAAAAAAACACCAGACTAGGACAGGATGTTCCCAGCTTCATGAAAGTGTCAGTCAGAATGTACTGTCTAAGACAGACACTTACCTGCCACCATACTGTCTCAACAATGCGAGAAAATATCCAAGATTCGATCTTCTCTAATGCAGCCAAAAGTGTACTTGTTTCCTGCCAATCATCTGGCATCTGCATTGCAGCAAGTTTGTCTTGCTTGCCATTGGAGTTGTTTCTCCACAGCATTGTCATAGATTTCCCATCAAGTTTTTTGGCACCACCATTCATGTTCATAGTCGTCATGGATGGAGTAAATTGATGTGAAATGCCAAAAGTTTGTACAATTATCTCCCTGAGGACAACTGTGTTGGACAGCCAGAATATCAGCCTATAACAAGAGTAGTTTGTTAGTTAGAGGATTTTGTTTGGGTATTGTTGTGCTGGAGCTAAAATTCAGATTAAGTGTAGCTAAGTTATACCTCGAAGCATCATTGCTACTGGACTTTGCAACAAGAACGAGACCAGAAGCAATGCTTTTAGCTACTGAAGCTCTCTTATCTTCAGACCAAAACTTGGATGCATGGATATATAGCCTAGAAAGACGCCGAGCTGGGGTGTGCAACTTATGTGCTGAACTTCCATGCTCGGGCACTACAGAGTACAGGGAAACTTCAAGAGCAGCAATTTCACGAAGTTCCTGTTCCAACTTGTCAATTTTCAACACTAATTCCCCATTGCCTTGACCTACAACTGATTTTCCATGATCAACTACCTTGTCTTCGATATCAGGAATTTCATCATCAGTACCAGTACTCTGATCACAGTGTGGAGCTTCATCTAACACATCGATCTCCTTGGCCTCCTCGGTGCCTTTATCATCAACAGTTCCAGCATCACTGATTATATCATCTGTTTCCTCGGACAATTCTGACGGAGGGCGGGAAGGAATTCTTGTAATTTCTGGTTTTCTAACTTCAACAGCCTTAGCAGCACTAACTGTTTTCTTTTGTTTCTGAGACTTGTTCTGTACATTGTTTAATCCTTTATGTTGCAGCTTGTTTTGAGGTTGACGGCTGGCGCTGCTTTTTGTCATTCTGGGGCTGTTATCTTTTGTCTCCTTTTTACTGAGCTTCCTTGGAACCCGAGACTCACCTTGTGATGAAAAGGAGTCTCTAGTAGGTACATAATCTGATCCAATCCCCTTCTTCTCATCTCTTCCCTGCCCATTATCTTTTGCGCCCATTTCAGGTACTTCAAATTGTTAGAAACTTGATGCCTACAGAAATAACAAGCACAGATGGTTAAATTGTTCTAGCAACTTTTGCAAACTGATCAGCCTTGCAAGCATGTTCAAATAAATATAATGCTGATGACACTTGGATCAGAATTAAGAAGAAACAGGAGATCCAGAAAAGGTGCTCATGCTAAAAGGAGAAACCTTCATCTCATTAAAGAAAAATGTGACCAACCAAGGAGAATCAGGTGGTTTTTTTATTAAGAAGAAAATAGGTACCTAAATTCTAGTTGAAGAGGACTCAAACCTGGGTGGTTGGGTGCATGACCACACCTCCAACCCAACCAGTTAAGAAGATTGACGATGGACACACTAAGAAGTAAAGAAGTGAGAATGCACACCTTAAAAGCGTGGTTATTAATCGTGAAGTGTGAAGATAACCGATCTGAACTCAGATCAAGCTCACTCTTGCTTCCATAAGATTGAACTCTTGGAACCTTATCAAGGTGCTGACTGCCTAAGGAGGACACGACTGCTAAGAGTTCTGTTGGAATCCCATCTATGTAAGGTACTTGAACAAGATTGAGCGGCACTTTGGTGATCCAAGCAGCTCTACAAAATTTAGTGCTAGCTAATGAACAGTAAGATAATCGAATTCAAAAGCTTATCTTAAACATGACTACCAATCAAAATTGCCAAAAGATGGTTACCATAGTAGAGATACGATAAAGTGGAAAGTGATTAAATTCCCACCTAAATAGGAAAACGCACCACCAAACCACTCTAGTAGGAGTAAAGACAGTAGCATCAGAGAAAAATTGCCAAACATGCATCAGAAGCCACTCCCTAGACCTTCTTTCCCACACCAATCATGAAACAATAACAGCTGCCGGAAATCACCAATCACAACCCAAAGCGGGGTAGGCTGGCCCAGGGCAGGGCCTCCTATAGCGGCAAGGAACAGGCAATTCAATACTCCGAGTACACGAGCAGCTTAAAAGTAGGAGAACAATCCTTCATAAATGCGGACGGAACAGCATCACCAATCCAACCAGACCGCCGCCACGAAATTCTATGGCCGCAACCACCTTGCCGGTCGTATGGGAGCGGATCCGAAGAAGGGAATAGTAGCAAGGCAACAAGGAAGCACCGAGGCACCTCGGCTAGGCGCCGGGATTCAGAAATGCGGATCGCGGACTAGCGCCCGTCAAGCGTGATCGTGTCCCCACGCGCTTGATCCGTCGCTTGAAAAAAAAAACTCAGGAGACAAACAGATCATCAATGCTGCTGTCGCGGAACACACAAAGGTCCCCAACTCAGGTGGAGCGGCAGAGCTGCCGGTAGAATCCCTCCCCGGAATCGAGAACCGAAGCAAGGGAAAACTTCGAAACAAGTTCAAATCCAGGGCGAGGCAGTCACCGCGGCGTAACAGAGATCCGGCGGAGGCTTCCGTTCCGCGGGGACAGGGCTCCTCCACACATAACAAGGGAGAGCGAAACCGCTGAGGGGAGCAGTGGGGGAGAGAAGCGAAGAGCAGCGCCTCACCGTCTCCGCGTCGGCCGGCTAGGCGCAATCACCAGCAGCAGACACCAACAAGTCGCCAACCGCCGCGTGATCCAATGCGGAAGCGAGGGCGAGCGAGCAGCAGGCCGCCGCCGTGGGAGGCGATGCCGACGCCCGCGGCCGGCCGGCGCGCTTCGGTTCGCGGCTGCCCGTGCGGCGTGCGGAGGGGAGATCGTGGTGGGCGGGGTGGGAGAGCGGGCGGTTGCTCCTCTGCTCTCTGCTCTGCTTAAATCCAGCGTCAGGGAGGCGAGTGTGTTGTGTGTGTCTGTGTGTATTTTCTTTTTTCTTTTTCCGGCTTGGGACTTGGCCTGGTCCGGTCACCGCGTGGTGAGATGCACGCCGGCAAGTGGGCCCTCTATTTTATTTATTTATCATCAAGTGGACCCTCTTGGCTGTATCGTTGCCCTCTTCGCCGTCCGAATTTGATTTTACATGTAATTCTTTTTTTCTTTTCAGGCTATTTTTTGAAAGCATCTTTTCAGGTTTTGGTTTTGAGTTTTTGGCAAGTCATATTGTCGTGTGATGGTTTCCGTATGTTTTCTTTCTTAGAATTTTTTTTTGTCATTTGGCGAAGTGACAAGTCCACAACGACGTCTACGGCCACGACCATGACCACGTTATGGAATTAGTTATTTTTATATATCCTCTAATTAATTGTGCGCAAGTAATATTTAACATGTGGTAAATCATATTTTGTGTAGAAAACTCCTCATTAGAACTTAGAAGTATGAAAACTTACATTACCACCAATACCATTGCAAAAATTTGTCTTCCTTATCTAGGACCGCTTCAAGTTTTTTTTTCCTATCTAGCATTTTTGTCAGATTTTAGAGTATATCCTGTTAGGATTCCGTTAAGTATATATTATTTTGACCAAAATACTCTTATGGTAAGACTCTATCTTAGAAAAGTTAGATCTTTTTTATATAACGCCAGATAAAAATAATTTTTATATGAAAATTATAGCTATCGACGAAATCTACAGTAGTTTTGAGTTTTCCATTTGAGGTCATCAAGATGTTCAAAAAATAATATACCTTTTCAATAGCATATTAATCACATACCAGAGCATGTCGCCTTAGAAAAAATATATCATTCTTGTATGGTGTCGTGTAAAGATATTTTTTATATTAAAATTATAGCTCCTAACGAGATCTATAACTTTTGAGTTTTATTTTTTTTATTTGAGGTAATTAAGATGCTAAAAATTGATATAAATTTTCAGCAGTATATTAATCGACTCGTCTTCTTAGAAAAATAATATCTTTCTTATATGGTGTTAGATAAAGATATTCTTTCTATGAATGTTGTAGCTTTCGATAAGATCTATAACTTTCTAGTTTTGAGTTTTTTTATTTAAATTCATTTAAATTTAAAAAAATGCCATAAATTTTTACTAGCTTTTAATCGTGTAATGGGGCTTGCTATAAGCACTAGTACGCGATGAAAATTTATATTATTTTTTAGCTTCTTAACGATCTCACATGAAAAAACTCAAAACTAAAAAGTATAATTAGTCATACACAGACATAATATTAACAACTCATTAAATTGTTGTTAAGTGTGGAGACAATGCCAAATAACAATATGGGCAAACGTGTTTTTACATGGCGCACTTAACGTTATGATGGACTGAAATGCTAGGTAGGGCACTAAAACTTAAAATTCAGTGCTATCGAAGGAAGATGAAGTTTTCATAGTTCTAAGAGAGAATTTTCTCTATTTTTTTTAAGTTAAATTTTCTTTATTTTGTGTGCACGGCTATCTCCGCCTGCCTGTTCATGTTCTTTTTCCTCTTTTTTCCATTTTCGTTCTCTTAAACTTTTTTCCTCTCTTTGTAGTTTCTCTAGATCAAGTATAAATGCCTCCTCAAACGGATTCATACACCGTCTTTATGGGAGGCACGTGGTACTCATCATCGAATCGGCGTGTCGTTTATATAACTTTTGGCCCCTCCACATTGTCCATGTCTTTGTAAGTGATATCATCTTTAATTTGCCACGGTATTTTAAAAACCAACCTATACAAGATTATTACATAATGAATAACCACAAAAGAACAAAGAAGCTGTCCTTCGTCAATCTCGACTGGGTCCTACACTTCTTTGTCGCCACCTTTGATTATCATATCATCCTCCTCTTTTAAATGTTCCTTCGAACCTTTATTCTTCTTCCAAAGTTTCTCAGTCGGGGCATCACTTTCTTCCTGAATCCTTCCTTACACACATGCAACATGCACCAAATATTTCCACTCAAAGCATTCGTTCGTTTATGCTCTGTTGTTGATTACAGATCCTTTTTGTTCAGGGTGTGCGTACGTATATTTGTAGAAATAAATGTACACGCGTGTATGTAAACGTCTACGTTTGTACTTGGTTAAAAAAAACAAGTCGTACTTAGATGATGCACCAGAAGACATTCCCTGCAAACGTGCCCAGCTCTGCTCACCTAATTACCTAAGACGATCTACCACCCTGTACGTGGAAGATGTTTCTCTTCTCCCACTTGCTCCTGTCTTGACCTCACGAAACACGACATATTCTCACACCGTCGCACGCCGCTCGTTGTCTTGTCTGGCACGGCGTTGACAATATGACTCACTTGAAAACCTGGGTTTCTTGATCCCTGTAGTATGTGCTGTGCTAGCTGCAGACTTCAGAGATCAACATCTCAGCACCCCGTAGAAATCTGCATTCTTGATCCACTGTATAAATTGGGAGAAAGTGGAGCTAGCTCTGTTGGTCGAGCGCGTAGATATATACCTAGGACCACCTAAGTTCTAAGTTCTCGCCGAGTGCCTTTTTTTTTCTTCTTATTAATAGTAATAATGCTAATTAATATTATAAAATTTCTCATAGGTTGCTCAAGTTTTTTTTACAATATAAGTTAGAGGTATCTAACAAAATATATCATCTCATATAGAAAAAAGGTTACGTATTATGATAATGTTTTTATAATTGGGCTTGTTTACCAGCGGCTCCTCTGACCGGTTGGTCGGGACGTCCGCCTGGTACTCTCGCGGGCAGGGTTCGAGCCCCCACGGGTGCGCTCGTTCGCCTGCCCGGAGTTAAAAAAATCTCCTCACCTGTCTCGAGTTTCCCAAAGCACAGGCAACGGACCGGCCCACTCACAGGGTAACGGGCCCCTGTGTAAGGGCGGGACACGGTGTTCGGGGGTTTTCTCGGCCTGCGTGAGAAGGTCTTCTTCCTTAAGCACAAAGTTGCGGGGGCTGTCTGCCCACCGTAGGCCGAGTTTTTTTTTAATTGGGCTTGTTTGGATACATATGACTAATTACTGGTTGGGGCTAAAAATTAGCCTAAATTAGCTATAACTGGTTAGCTAGTTGGCTAACAATTAGTTGAATATTTGGCTAAAAAATTAGCCCTCCTGATTGATACACTAGAGCTAATTTTAACTCATTTTTAGCTGGTTAGCAATTAGCTCGTGTATCCCAATAGGCTCATGGTATTGTGTGTCAGTCTTATATTAAAAAAAATATTTTGAAGAGTAGTCGTAGGTAAAATTGTTTGACTTAGGACAGACAATCTAGATGCATTATATTTTTTATCTCACAAAATAACTACAATTGTTTGTAGTTCCTAAAAAAACTTTATCGTTTGTACATAATCACTCAGTATGGCGTCTCCGGTCTCCACATGGCAATTGGCATGGCCTTCTGTCTCCCTATAAACGCTAGGGGTGGAGCTGGACAACACTAGTACACTATTGTTATCATCACTCACTCCATGTTCCATGCTACCCTTGTGCAGCAAACATGCGTGCTCCATTGGCACCCTATCAAGAACCGAAGATCCCCAATCATGTCGCCGAAAGAAACCAAACAAAAGAACGTATTCTCAGGCGCGTTTAGTTCCCAAATTTTTTTTTTAGGTTTGGCTACTGTTTGACTAGCATTTTCGTTTGTATTTGGTAATTAGTATCTAATTATAGACTAATTAGGTTCGAAAGTTTCGTCTCGCGATTTCTCACCTAACTATGCAATTAGTTTTGTTTTTCGTCTACATTTAGTACTCCATACATGTGCCGCAAGATTCAATGTGACACTTTGGGTTGAAAATTTTTGAAATCTAAACAGGGCCTCACTTGTGCTGTTGTGCAAATGAAAAAAAAAACAAGAATACAAAAGCATCCCTTCCCCTTTCCTTCTCCAAGCATCTTTCATTTCATTTTATATATACATTGCATATAATAAAAAGAGTGGTGACCTGACTCCGATGCGACCAAAGTGGCAAAAGTGCCGTGCCGGATGCAACCGGGAGAAGCTGTCGGTGGTGGTACAAGCCACCGGCCACCTCCGGTAGCCGTGGTGCGTTGGCTCATGTTCGACTGCTGAGACCGATCGACCAATCACCATTCTGCCCACGGCGCCGCAACTGGGACATGGCAAGCCGGCCTTGCCTTGGCCTTGTTCTCTCGTCCAAAGTTGCCGTCAGATGGCAATATGTCATGGCACCTGCTCGATAGGACACTGACTTGGGTTTATGACGAAAACGAGCTCTCGAGAAACAAATTCATGCCCAATTAAACAAAGCGGCCAAGCCATCGTGTCTCGTTAAGGATGTAAGGTCGCCACTCGCCAGCCACCGGCAATGCTGCTCAGAGTCGACCGGATTGCGTCACGTGGGCCCCTGCAAATAGACCATTTTCTATGCTTCCTGTGCCAACAAACCCCACACGATAGATCGTCTATCGCTGACGGTCGGTGAGAGGGCCTTTTCAGTTCTCATTATCATAGTCTGAAAACATGGCATCCATCCATCCTGACCAAAGATTGAGGCCTTTGGAAAAAGCATTGTTTAGACGCTTGGAATCGTATGTGCACTGAGCAAGCACTGAAATGGTGGTGTCTGGTGAATGGATGCACTTACAAGTTACTACCACAGAAACTTCGTGCCCAAACAGCTCGCCAGTGATGATCAGCCATGTCGCTGGATACAAAGACAGCAACAGGAGTAGGTAACTGGGTACTGACTGACCTGACCTGGAGTCACGTTTCAGTAACGTTTGGAAGGTGAAGGCAAACGCACGGGCTGACAAGGCCACCGCACCACACATGACACATGCACCTGCGCAAACGCAGCAGCAGAATGATGGTTAGGAAAGCAATGTTTCGTTTACCTCCATCTGGGATGAGCAGAGACGAGCTATAGTACTATACATATCCGATGGAGCAGCATCATTACAAGATCGAGGAGTGAGTGCTGTAGGATGGGGGGACGAGATTCCAAGGAAAGTGCAACTGTACAAGTAACACATAAGAAGATGGAACAGCATGACGGATAGTAATGATTCTAACCACCCTTTAGTCTCAAGTATAGGTTACTTTGAGAATACATGACCAGCCAACGGTCAAGTGACCCAGTAGCAGTAGGCAGTAAACCGAGAACTGTCATCGTATCTGCACCTGCGCATGCATTTTGCAGGATACATCGCATCACAGTTGAAACCTGAAAGATTAAGGCCATGATCTATTTTGAAAACAACCCTGTAACCATGGGCGGACCCAGCACTAGGGCAGCCCAGGCTATGGCCCATGTAACAAGAGAGCAGGTCTTCAGTTTTTGACCCATCAAGCAGTCCAACACAAGCAGGCTAGGCAACAAAGTAGGGTAACAGAGCACTAGAGCCGCTCGGAGATTGCCTTCTCGCTCCGTAGCTTGCTCACTTCGCGAGACTCGTGAATGCCACCGCCGCCCGTCGCCCACGCTGCACTGCCCGCCGCCGCCCGTCACCCCCCTCCAGCCCTCCGCTCTGCGCTCCGGTTCCATGGCCTCGCCCCCTCCACTCTGCACTCTGCAGCGCCGCCGGCGTGGCTCCTTCCTCAGCCCGGCGCGGCGGCGCCGGCCGCCCACCTGCTGCGACGCTGCTGGCTGCCCGGCTACTTCCTTGCATGCGAGCAGAGCAACTGAGCAAGCTTCCCTTGTTAGATTTAGACCTGAAACTGATTTTGATTCCAAATTTCCAGTTTTCAATTTCGCTGCGCCGTCGCTCGCCGGCCGGAGCCCCGCGCTAGCATAGCAGGAACTCTGGAATAGGAAGAGTGAAGTGATTTCTTCTCTTTATTTCAATTCTCTGCTGATTTTGATTCTAACTTCTAGATTTAAAATTTCAATTTTGTCATTTCTATGTAGAGTTTGAACTTTTGATTCCAATTAAAATATAATTTTATAGATTTCTTAATTTGTTTAGAAGATGAAGAGGACTAGAACTTTAGCATCATGTTGCTCTCGACCACTACAACACACACACACACACACACACACGCACACACACACACACACACATATATATATAGTCATATATATATAGTCATATAGACTATGGTGTAGCTATTGGTATTTCGCCTTTGAAATTTGGCCCTAGTCGTGACTGAATCCTGGCTCCGCCACTAGAACTGCATTTAGAGACTGTCCCTGAAGACAACATCGCTTAAACTGAAAAGACAATAAATTTCATTTACATCCTGAAAAGGGTAGGAGATTAGCAACCAGTGAAATCAACTCAACTCAGCCTGTAGTTTAGTCTATGTGAACCATCCCTCGACGGCACCACGGCAACTACAGTCCATCCAACTCCATCATTAGGTCTTATATTAATGTCCGACACTTCTAAAGCATGGCCGACCATGCGTTAGACCAGCCGCACGGCCGCTCCAGTTTGGCTTGCTCCCTTCTTCCTCCCCGGCGTGTGGCTCTTCCTCCTCTCCGGCCAGCAGCTCTCTCAACCCCGCCCTCCTCCTCGTGTGCGCGGTCGTCGTCTTCTCCCTCTCCGGCGCCCCTCGCCCCCGCCACTGCCCACCGTCCCACCACGGCACGCTATGCGGAGCTCTAACAAAACCTAGTGCACCCGCGACAACCACCTTCTTCCCCTTCCCCCTCCCGCCGCCACCATGGCCATGGACGCCCCCGCCCCGACCTAGCCTGACCGCCTCTCACCACCGCTAGGACCCTAAAGCCTCCCTCCCGCCGTCTCCACCGCCTGGCCGGCCTGCCTCCCCTGAACCCCTTCTCTTCTAAGCCCGCCAGAGTTGGGGAAGAAGGGGGGTAGGTCGGGCGCCCGGGTGGACGCCGTCGGAGTTGGGGAAGAAGGGGTGGGGCGGGTGTTGTGGCAGAACCGCCTAATCTAATGCCTCACAAGAGTGTTTGTCTTTCATTAGACACTAAGCACTCGAGGGAGAACACTAAATTACTCGGTTCCGTCGGGCACACCCCAGGGGAGAACCCGAAAATGCACATTTTTGCCATCAGGATCACAAATGAGAGAATAAAGCTTACATCATTCTTAACCATTTCTTACATCACTTGTAGTTCAACATCAGAGTATAATATTTAGCATTATAACAGCGGAATATAACCATATTATCAGAGTTATGACCAGTTTAATTTAACAGCAGAATATAAACATGTGATCAGAATTACAGCGGAAATAAATAGATATTCATAGCATGATGAAGCATTAGTATATAAGTTATGACAACAGATTATAAATCTTTCATTTATGAAAACATTTGATGAGAGTTGTAAATAAACTACGGTCACAGCTTAAAGGAATCCTCGCTGAGCCCACAAGGAGGTATCCACACACAAGGGTCAGCTCTAGCATCCACCTGTCACCTACAACAGGGGGAATAAAACCCTGAGTACTCAACTGTACTCAGCAAGACTTACCCGACGGGAGGAAAGAAAAGACTCCATGGATATGCAAGGCTATCTGGCTTGTGGGTTCATTGCATTTGCAGGAAGCATTACTAAATGTGCGTCCTTATATTCGGTTTTTATTAACAGCCGCATTGGTTTATTAACTAACCATTCTATGTAAGCACCTATGCTACTTTCAAGCAGGTGGTAAGCAATCAGATTTCCTTTTTCCATCTTTCATCTTCGGTTCTTACTACGATGCTAGGCATGAAACAAGCCATGCCAGATCGCCCGACGATTCGCGAATCAATGCCCCCAGCTAGGTACCCTGAAAACACACGCCCCGCTTGTACCCAAGGCACAAGCAGGACCAACCCATCACTCTTCTGTCCCGGGTGTCCAGGTTCCTGTCCAAACTGAGACTCCAAGCCCCTGCCCTTGAGTCCCGAACTCAGTGCGGTGCAAGGACCTCCTCCACCAAAATAAAACCCTAAGAGTCGGTCCGGAAAGAGCCGGATCCACGACAAGAGAGCAACAAGTCTTTCAATCGCCCATACCCAAGTATGTGCTTGGGATAATAAGTCTGTGACTTGCCTCGATGGCTTATGCAACGATCGGTCCTTAACCGACCAGACAGGGAAAACAGTGTAACCAAGCTATGCCCCGAGTCCACGGCGACACAACCTCTTACACCCACCAATACCCAAATCATATCCCTGCCCGGTCACCATTTTTCCTTTCCACCATTTATATTTTCCAAGTGATAATAATACAGTATAATATTTCCTATCTCTCACGAGTGACAGACAATCACTTGACTTCTACCGGAGTCCTATAGCATAGCATTCTACACGATCCTGTCATACTAGTAAGACTCATAGGATAAAGATATATATGCAAGTGGGTTTCATTCAACTCCTTAAAACTTAATGCACAAATATAATTTAAACTACAGAAGAGTAGGGGTTATGTATCGGGGCTTGCCTGGGTAAGATATATTTAAAAGTTAATATCTGCATCTTCAGATCATCCACATCATCTGAATAGAAAGCCCAATGCATCATCTCCTAGAGAGAATACCATCACACCATCTTCGGATTCCCAATCACCCTTCGATCGATCCGTTGATCCATCATCGTACCTATATGATATGCATGCGATGCAATGCAAAGATGTAATCAATCAACTGCAATCGTGACTCGTAAAGTATGATTTACGCCTCTCAAGTTAACAGCTAGTTCTAACGATGACCGTACTTAGGCTACATATACACATTGTCGAATAAGACGTTATTTTCCAACAATTATTTTAATTATATAAACCAAGGTGTTTCTTTATTTTATTCTATAGATTTAACCCTTATTCGAAATAGAGCATCATTAGCTACCTATCAAACTGATTATTCTGGAGCTACAAAAATTACAGTGAATACCTAATATTGCTAGGAGCATACTGTACAATTTTTAGATCCAACAATATTACCCATTTATCATGGAAATTCCTACAAGTTTATATTTTACAATATTAAGCACCTAACTTAATTATAGAGCTTCCAAGAATATTATCAAACTATGTGAACCAAATATACCAACATATAGATCATGATTTTAGGAACTAAACAAAGCTGGTTTGGCATTTTTATGATTTTTATTTGATTTATTATGGATTTACAAACCTCAGCCATTTTAAACCAAATAGTGAACTTAGCAGGAAAAAGAAAACAACCCACGGCCGCATGAGGCCCAGTTGGCCATGGCAGACCAGCCCAGACAGAGTGGCGCGCGGCGGCCCAGCGTGGCGACCGGCCTACGCGTGGACAGACGGCGCGGACGGCCCAGCGGCGCTACGATGGCCCAGCAGATGCGTCGCGGCCCAAGCGCAGGCAGCGGCCCAGGCGCAGGCGGCACGAGGTCGGCCCAAGCGGGGACGACTCGAGTGGCCCAGCGGCCAACGGCAGGCCGGCCCAGCGTAGGCGGTGGCCCAATCGCGGGCGAACGACCCAGGCGCAAGGCAGCCCCAACCAGCCGATAATTTTTTTTTGCAAAACGACCCTACGATTTTAGCTATTTCACGCTAGATCCAACAGCACTATTTACTTGAGTCTAGCGTCACGCGACTGGATCCAAGGAAAAGTCTTATTTCTGTTTCTCACCTTGCTTTCTCTTCCCAAAAGTAGAGCACGGCTCGGACACATCGGCCGGCGGCAACGGTGATGACGGACGTGGCCCTGAGCAGACGATGCGAGGAAGGGAAGGGAAAGGCGGCACTGTAGGACAGCTCCACGGCTTCGGGCGGGCCTAGCGCGCTCGCGCGCATGTGGTGGCGGCAATGGAAGCGGCCATGGTGGCAGCGGACCGAACACGGCGAGGCGCTGTGGGACCACGTAGCTCAGGCGCACAGTGCGCACGGTGGCAAGCGAGGGCATAGGTCGGAGGCGGAGGAGATGCTTGAGAAGGACGGTGTCATGGAGCAGGCAAGGTGGAGCCGCGCCCGGCGCTGTGGGAAGGAAGACGAGGTGGGGAAAAACTAGCGACAGTAGTTGGCGCTGGATGCTCTGGCGCGGGGAAAGCAGAGGACGAGGAGCAGCACAGGTGCCAGCGGAGGTTGCCTGAAGCTGCTCGGTTCACCGAGGGGCGCACGCGGGGGTGACGGCTTGGGCTCACGTGATACCATGCTACGGGGCAGCGGCGGCTGGTGAGTCGAGGCGGAGCCGCACGCGGACGTCAGTGGGACGACCTGGTGCAGCGGTGCTCGTGCACGGTCATGCGGGGAGGGGCGTGGACGCCAGTGAGGCGCTGCGGCTGTGGTGGTGGAAGCTCGAGGTGGCAACGGTAGTGGCCTCGCTGCACTGGGGGTGGCACACGGCGGTTGTTGCGGCCCGAGCGTGCCTCGCTTGCGGTGTCCGGCGCCAGAGCAGCGACGAGTGGAGCGGGGAATGGACAGCCAGACCGGCACGGGAGAAGGCCGGCACCGGCGGAGTCATATGGGTCGCGACTAGCGAGGAAGACGCGAGGAGGTGCACGGACCGGCAGAGCTCTAGGCTTGGGCGGCTACGACGCATAGGAGAGCCCAGCACCAGCGCGGATGGCCCTAGCGCACGGAGGGAAGAGGAGGGGCCCCGGTGGTGCGAGTGCTCATGAAGGATGGCAGGGGCACTACGGCTGAGCTGGTTGCAAGCGCCGATGCGCGGGATGGCAGCGGTCCAGTCGGCGCTGTGGCACAGCGCGCCGAGGGCAGCAGGGCCACGTAGAGCCAAGGAGGCGCGCGCTCGCGAGGGGAAAAGGGAGGGGTGACGGTGAGCGGCCTGGCCAGCAGCGGACCGTGAGGCACGCACATGGAAGAGACAGTGGAGAGGAAAAAGAAAGGCACGGGGAGTAGGCTAGCTGACACGAAGGTGACCCGGCCTGACCTGCCATGGCGTGTCGGGACTTGAGGTTTTGGCTCGTCAGCCACCGTAGATAGAGACACTGATTGAAAGAAAGACAACATGCCAGAGATGAAGAGGAACAGTGGGAAGGAGACAACTGAAAGGTCCTTGTGTGGTTTTGGTAATTGAGTGACAACCTAGTGGACTAATTGTGTTTATGTAAGATACACAGATAATTAGTCCATAGGTACATGTGTGTGAGCAACATATGCCATGAAGGTGAAAATGGCTTGGAGATGTTGCAAAGCTTACACATGTGATGATGAAGGAGCTCATTGCACATGAGACATGACATTGAGTCATGTGATCAAGGTGGAGAAGATCAAGACAAGACTTGGCTTGATGGACCGGTTGCAAGCGTGAAGGGCAAGTCGAAGGCTTTGGAACGATGGACCGCGTGGCGATGAAGCTTGAGCAAGACTTGGTGCTGATGGACGAAGGCAACAGTGAAAAGCATGTGAAGTCAAGATCAATGAACCAATATGATCACGTGATGATATGAAGTGGATCATATCATTGTTGATCATGTTGGTGCATGAGTTGCATCGACATTGGAGGAGATGGAATGGAATGCGCAAGGTAAAGGTATAACCTAGGGCATTTCATTTCACCGGTCATAGGTGTGTAGAGAAGTTTATGACCAGGTTTAGGATATATGGCTGTACTATTAAGAGGGGCAAACTTGTTTGCATATCGGTCATCTAGTGCCACTCGAGTGATCTAACTTTGCATCATCGCTAGGATTGGGTGGTGTGGCAAGTTGAGTGGCTAATTCTCTGGAAAATGATTGTGAAAATGCTAACACACATACACATGATGGTGTACACTTGGTGGTGTTGGCACATTTACAAAGGAGATGGAGTTGGAGTTGATGTGGATCAACTTGGTGATGAAACGGTGGCGAGAAGGGTTAGGAACTCCACCGGTGGAGTGTTCGCCTGTAGAGTGCGGACAGTCCGACGGTGCCACCGGCGCCCTATACAGAAAAGACAGGGTCCCATAGTGTGGACCAGACTCTGGTCACATAGTGACCGGATGCTGGCTCTAGAAGTGACCGGACATTGGCTGTGTGCGTCCAGTCAGGGCTGACGTATGGTGACGCCGGCAGAGCAGAAGCTGGAGAGTCATCGACCGGACACGTCCGGTCGTGAAATGTCATTTCTAGAACCTTACTAGAAATGACCGGACGCTAGAGGCTTAGCTCTGGTCAGTTGAAGCCGTTGCGTCCGGTCGTCAGATGACCATTGAGAACGGATGAACAACATTTGAAGGAGGGGACATGTGGTGAGTATCGCGTGACCAGACGTTGAGGTCCAGCGTCCAGTCGATCGGACCAGAGCGTTCGGTCGTCCTAACTTTTGCCCAGTGAAGGGGTAACGGCTCTATTTGTTCGTGGGGTTATAAATAGAAGCCATGGTCAGCCTTGGGCCAGAAGCTGAGCACACTAGAGCCTTGGTGGCTTGTGTGGTAGTGCTTGGGAGCTCTCCATCTCACACATACTTGATAGTGATCATCCGATTGTGTGAGCGAGCGATTCTAGTGCGATTGCATTGTGAGGTTGCATCGAGTGGCACTAGGCGATCGAGTTGCAAGCCAGTGGTGCTTGTTGCTCTTGGAGGTTGCCACCTCCTAGATGGCTTGGTGGTGGTCTCCATTGAAGCCTGCAAGAAGCTTGTGCGGCACTCCGGAGAAGTGCTTTGTGAGGGGCATTGTGCTTGCCCCGCGGGAGCCGCGAAGAGCAACTTTAGTAAAGCATGTATTGAGTCTCACGTCTTGGGT
This sequence comes from Miscanthus floridulus, assembly GCF_019320115.1. NCBI lineage: Eukaryota > Viridiplantae > Streptophyta > Magnoliopsida > Poales > Poaceae > Miscanthus > Miscanthus floridulus. Next base: position 79,434,043 of record NC_089587.1, read on the forward strand.
AGGT